>NC_087376.1:2942869-3242869 GCF_031761385.1 Necator americanus
AGATCATTACTGCGAATATGATTCAGCAACTAGTTATTCATTGCAGTAAAGTACCTGCTTGAAAAAAAAACTGTTATTAAGAAGTATCGTCAAGTCGACAACAGCGAGAATTCGAAGAGCAAACAAATAAACAATTTACAGTTCTTTTTTTCAAATTTTATTGACCACTTATATCCGAGAAAAAAATTGCAAACATACAACTTGTTAGGCGATTATTTTATACCGCGAACGCGAACAAATTCAGTGAACTCTAAGCCGAAAAAAGCAATGATAACGTCGTGACGTCACTGGGGAATGTGATCCGCTCGAGATTACTGTACATGATTTGGCAGTATTTAATATGCAAGGATCACATAACATGCGTAGATAATTCCAGGAATGTATCCAAGTATCGTGAGCAGAATGCAGATTGCCAAGTGATAGTCGCATCCTTTCTCGAAGAACACACCAAGAGGCTGAAATTTATACATCATTTATGAAAAAAAACTAAAATAAATAAACATTTTTTGCTTATGCACTCATGTGGACACCTATTCAGTTGTCAATTAGTTATAATAAATTCAAACTGTATCAAAAATAGTAAAATATGAAGTTCGAGTAAGATGACGAGTCAAACTCTACCCTCATTCCTTATATTGACAAAATCTGGTCAAATTTCTCTGAAATCGATGATCACAGCAGAAACAACTGCTCCATTCAAAGGTTCAAGTATATGGTTACATTCCATCACTACTTTTTTTTATATGTAATAATACATATTAAGATAGGAAGATCCTAGCAATCACAGAAAGATAAGAGCGAAATCGGATGACTAGTGCTATTCTGGAAAGAACTCTACTCCGTAGATCATCGCATCGATTAGCGGATTATCGGGCAGGAACGGGGAGAGATCGCTTTCTCCATTGTTCTGATTGTTTCTAATGAAATTCCATATTTCATCTATATTCACATTATATTTTATTATTCTCACGATGATTTTGCAAACAGTCTCTCTTTCATTATCGCATCCTTTCCTCTAGAGTCCCAAGGTAGGAAAAATCCTTCGAGAGTTGGATCCTATCCATTATCACTTTTCTCACTTCATTTACATTAAGGATAGATCAATAGATTGAATAAAATCAAAGAATTCCCCGAGTTCAGCAAAGAATGAATATTATTTGTGAAAATTTTGATGATAAAAGAAATTTTTGGATATTTCTAGGAAGATTTTTGGTGGTCATTGAATAGGAGAAATTGGGTATTTTATCGATATTTCTTTCCTAAACTTTAGCAAAAATTGTTCGCTTGTTCTCATCCCTACTGTCAATAAAAGTATGTTGACATACATGACTACAGAAGCTGCTGAGTGCTCTTTTTTTTTTTGTTTAAAGAACACAAATAACGTTTGTATGAGGCAAACAGAGCAAGCATGAAGGTTGCATGTGGTGGAAGCACTTGTTCGCACAATTTTTGTAAAATGCCATACGAAAGGGTTATTTACTTCCTAAACGTCGGAAAATTGTTATTGTAGGAAAAACGACAAAAAGACAATTATTTCCAATATGTGTTCTTCTAAAAACTCTATAGAAAAAAAAATTCCCTGTTCCTTCTATTTTCAGTGTAAATGAAATTTGTTGACATATCTTTTTCTGCATATGTATGAGTGTCATATTTTTTCTTGGGAAAAAAACCCGAACACCGTTTGCCTCAAGCAAATACATCACATGTACATGTACACGAAGGTAAAACATACTACAGTAGACATTTCGAGAAAATAGCCAAAGAAAACCTTGTTCTCATGCCTTTCAAATGTGAAAAATCAAAAAGAAAAATCCAGGTGGGCTTCAGTCCAAGCTATTCATTGTAACTCGAATTCAATCTATTCAAAGTTAGGGTTGGAAAGAAATAAAAAATAACCGGCTCAAGACTAAGCGAGTAAGGATGCCTCCTTTATTATGGAAAAAAAGAGTGTTTTAGCAGCGTTCCCTTTTTTCAAACCAGAAACTCGTAAAATTCCCAAGAACAAAGCAACGATGAACACAGCCCCTGTCTTTAAAGATATCTTTAAAGACTTCGTTTCAGGGAAAAGTTGTTTTCCTTTTTATCTCCAACCTTGATCAATGAACATTTGAATGTGGGCCATACAAAAAAAACACTTCAGTGGCTGGAATATCAGCGAAAATCTGGTAATCATTCCACTTTTAAAATATCATAACCATCAAACTGAAATGGTTTTTCTACAAGTTTACTGTGGCAAACGGTAATTTCAACAATTACTGTTATTTTGCTGGTTCCTGTATCTATATTATCCGGAAAAGTTTGCCTAAATTTGGAAAAACTTGTCTACAATTTATCCGAAAAATAATGGCTATAGTTGGAATCTGAGTTTAAAACGCAGTCAATCTATCCACGGCAGTAATTAGCTGCCACTTGAGTACTAATTAACTGTCAGCTTATGCATTCAAATCTATAGATTTGTTGGGTGTAAATATATGCAAGGTTGGTCAATAAAATATAAAAATCAATAGCTAAAAAACATCAACATACGAATTTCCATGTAATTCTAACCTGAAAAGTACGCCTAGTGTAAAGAACCATGGTTATTTTCTAGAGGGATGAATATACCCCTTACTTAAGTAGCATACTACCAATTAATTATTAAGTAATAAAAGGAGTTATAACTCTCAATCTAACAAGCATGACACTCTGCAAAAAAAAAATGTTCTAAAAAATTCTCTTCGGTGAAATTTTTCGGATATTTAGCCAACTCCGTGAATGGAGGGTTTTTAGCAAAACTCAAGAGTTTTGTACAATGTTAGCAACGGTCTTTTCTCATGAGTCGGCAGAAAAACCATCTTTCACGGAAATGATAAGAATAAATTGTTAGAAACAATCAACATGTGACATATGTGTAGTTATCAGTAAAATATGGGATAGCTTAGCAGCTCTTCCAGAACGATTCACCGATTACCACGTGCCTGAATAACTTTGCAAAACAATTTGTCATCTATGCACGTATTCCACTACATGTCATTGAAGGATTATTGCACTTTAAATCCTTAGATAACTATTTCATGTCGACGAAAAAAATTACTATTTAGTAAGAAGCGCTATCGAATTATTTACTAGCAGTGAATTGCTCGTCGTTATTGATTCCCCTTGACCTCATTATATGGACGTAACAACAACGAGAATTCCAGGGACAATCTCATTACTTCGGGAGACTCTCGCTTGAAATGAGAATACTAGAGCAACGTCCAGTACGTTGATATTGCGCAAAGATCCACAAAATGAAGGATCACTGAGGTTCACGCATTCTATAGTTGAAATCTACATCACTAAGCCCACAGTTTAGATAGAAACATATTATTGAGGTTGGAAGATAATGATTTCTGATGCTCTAGGAAAGCAAACATTTTTTTCTTGTTTCTTATTGCTTGTTCAGCTTCTTGAAATAATTTGAGGAAGAAGTGGAAAAAATGTTCTCTGCTCATCGAAAAGTAAACGCATGAGCCTCCTCTTCGAATTTTCGTGGTAAACATACGATTCACGATCGACTAAGCGTGGTGGAAAAAAATTGAGTTTAGGCGAACGGAACAGGATTAAAGTTGGATTGCGATATGTCCGCAATTCATACGGATATTTTCGTGAAAATCGATAGAAACTCACCGGTAGAAGTACAGCACAGAGGAATTTTGGTATATCAGAGCACGTAAGAGCCATTTTGTCCTATACTGCAACAAAAACACGATAATTTGCAGTAAATGGAAAGTACAGTAGTAAAGTGATACAAATCGATTAGCGTGAGAGGAGGGAGGCCGATGGCGATACCTGAGCACAGCGGTAACAAGAGCGCAAACAAGGCGTTGTTGTGTGCGAGTACAAATAGATTGATGATCAAAGATCAAATAAAACTAAAACTTGTTACTTGACTCATATATGTATAGAAAAATATGAAAATAGATAAAATGAAAATGTATGAAATGATACGTAACGTTTTCGTGCGATGAAACCGGTCTTATACGTGAACAACATTTAAACACATATGCTCTACTCATACGTTTGAAACTGATACAATGACTATCTTTAGAGGACGAAATGGACAAACTTTGCCAAGACGTCCTCCTCTTCGTGATTCAAGCATGAATCATACTGTTATGGATTCATCCGTAAAGAAAACATACCTGTTTTTCGTCATTGGATGATTCTTTTCTTTTCGCGTGAAAAACAATCGAGAAATGAGTGCAAGAATTTCATTTTTATTCCTACTACTTGAATATTTCACAGAAATTACTAGTATAAAAAAGTAGCAATTTGAAAGAAGTAATATTTCTGTACGTGATTCTATGCAAAGGTATTGATTTGAGATTGAGAGTTTTGTAAGTAAAAAAAAAAAAGGATTCGTTAACGGTTGCTAAGCGAAGTACAGGGTGTGGCAGTGTAACCGAGTCTTTCTAAAGAATCATGTTTGGAGGAGAATTGTATGATGAGGTAAAAAGGCAATAACTTTTACATTCTACACATTTTGAAAGTTTTGTTAAACGTAAAACACTGAAACGTTGAACAACAGCATTTCACAGTCAGAATGTATTTAATAAATAGTTAATGAAGTTATATACGGGCCTAGAACGAATTTCGCCTACATTTCTATTCTAAAATCTTTTTTTTTGCATTACCATCATTTCTTCGTGTTCTTTAACCGATTATTTGAAGGTTGTTAACTTGACATAGAAATTGCATTCCTACTTGAAATTAGAGCTAGCACAACACTAAAGATGAAAATGTAGGGAAAATTTAAAATAATGTAATGGAAACTCACGTTGTGTACCCATATTTAACTTCGAACATTTATTAAATTCATGATCTAACTGTGACCTAATACTAACCTTGTTGTTCAGCGATCCAAGACTACATGGATATTAAACTAGCAGATGTATAGAAGGTGATATTCATTGCCTTTTTATCTCACCACGTAAAATTCTTAGAAAAGTTCGGTTCGACTGCCAAAACCTCTCCATACATGGTCCACTTTACAGTTGCTGGTGATTTTGGAAATTCCTACAAAGCAGTCGAAGAGAACACTGGAAGAAAATATAAATACATAATAATAGAAATAAACACCAATAACAAATAAATCGTAGCCGGCATGAACGCCTCTTATATGATTGTAGAAATCTTTATATATTGATATATTGAAAAATTTTTTACCTACACGAACATAGCGCAGATGAAAATACGGTAGAAGTGTAATATACAAGGAGAAAGGTCAGATATAATTACAAATGATCATTAAATATCTGAATATAATAAAATATATATACTTATTGGAATTTTTTTAAAGGAAAAAGAAACTCTTCGCTAGGAGATTTTTGTATGACAAAGAATTTCTACGAAATCGATAGATCATATAATTAGATTCTCATAGTAATTACTAGTCATAGATGATTGAAGGTTCTTACAATAAGTGCTCGTAATTTCATCGGTAATCCATCTGGCTTTAATTACGAGAACAAAAGCGACATGTGCTGATTAGTAATCGGATATGTATAGTGGATTGAGATGAAGAAATTATGACGACGACGACGACGATGTTTCATCCCGAACACATACATAGGAAATTTACTGGAAAGAGCTCTCGGAATCGTGGAAAAATAGTTGTGTTTCACGGTCACAACAATAATAGAAGGTAGCGAACAAGATTGATTTTGTTGTAGAACCGGTTTCACGTGGAAACCCCCCTCCCCCCCCTCGTACATCATCGATGAGTTTGACCTTGACAAAAGTGCTATTCATGCATTATTTATTCGTTTGACTTTAATCGATTCGAAAAGTACAAAATGCTAAGCGCTTTGGAAGAGGTTGAAGGGGGGAAATAGAAAGTCAAGTCGACCTCGGTTCTGACAACAACACCTATGAACACTACGTTATCAGAATGTGTTGTCCTTTAAAACGTCGAATCAAAGCGACGACGTTAAAAATCGGACCATTTTCACGCCCCAATCCCCTTTCTGTCAATATTGTTATCGCTAAATCAATTTCTATGCGGATCACAGTGAATGTTTTGCATTGGTGTTGGTGATATGACTGGCAATGAATAATTGGAATTGACAGTTTCCTTTCCTTTTTTTGACGCCTAATCCAAAAAGTGATATGGAACAAATGTATCTAAAATAAGGATTATTTGGGGAATTTGGAATATATTTCAAAGTTCATATAAGAGTCCGATATGTGTGAGAAAGTAACAGAATGAGGGACACGTACGAGGCAAACAATGCTGGCAATGACGACCCTCCTCCACCGCCGCCGCCGCACATCAGCTGCTCGATGTGCAAACTGGACAGAATCCAAGTTGACTTGCCACGTCGTTCATATTGCTATCGCAGAGATCCACGATCTTTGTATTGAGGAGTTTTCGGAGTTCCGGGACCAAGAATGAGTCAACAGAGTCGCTCTGTTTCACACTCACGTCGTTATGTAATACACGTCGTATGGACGTGACTCATCACCCTCGTCTTCTTGAGGTTCTTATAACCATAGGCATGCGTATGGTGCTGTTTTTAGGACGACTTCTTGTTTACTTGTGTACATGTTTAGAACTACATTCCAAACTATAGTAGGATGTAGAAATAATACCTCTTCTTCAATAGTCACACCCACGTAGTAGAGGACATATGTATCAGTACAACACGTATGAAGTAGAACTAAACAAATATCCAGAAATTTTCAAGGATTTCCATTTATCAGTCCACAAAGTGCTATCGCTCAATTGCTTCGACGACGAAAGCGAAACCTTTACGTAGTAATGATGAAAAGAGAGAAAAGCGCTTTTTAGAAAGTTTTAGACTAAATTTTATAGAAAATTCTTCGAGTTTTCTGCTAACAGGTGACATATTTTAAACAGGAAATTCCCCACAAAGAAGGAAAAACGGTTGAGAAAATAGGAGTGAGGTTTGGTGAGCTTATATTATATATATTTGATTATATATTTGAGCTGTTATATTCACAACAAGACTAATTGCCACGTATTTCCCGTGGATACCCTGGACGTACATAATTCTTTTACATGTTTCATATGCCTATCATTTGTCCAAAACTATTTTCTTGATGGTTTTTTTATTTCAACATTTCTTGGTGGTCTGAGAACAGAAAAAAAATGAGGAAAAGTAAGTCGGAAGGAAACTTGGGAGAAGAAAAAAAAAAGCTAAAGAGATTTTATAAGAGTAGGTCACGTTAAAATTGATTTCAAACAAATTTTTCGTTACTGTCAGACCAACTAAGCACATTCAACACCATGAAATCTTAATAGTTACGTATTCTTAGCCTTAATTTCACCTAGCAACACCTAAAATTCCTTGAAATCTGAGCCTGAAAATATCCATAACGCTAAAGGAGGTAAAATTAATTTCCTGGGGGACTTCAGACATCTGTACCCACAGATATACATATTTTAGCACGTTTACATTCATTTATTCGATTTCTCTGGAGGTTCGAGCTAAATAAATTATTTTCAAAGATATCTACAGTAGAATGTGATCATTTTAAGAGTTTAAATGAGAAAAATCAAAGTTAAGAAGGAGAGAAGTTTGATTTGAATCATTCGCTCTTATATTTTCATTTCAAAACTTTAATATAGGATTCTTTGCGTTGAAAGGCGAATCATCTATGATTAATATCTATTTTACAGCGTTATGAAACAACAAATGATGATTCTTCGGCCATAAATTCTAAAAAAAAGCGTATCAACCTTCATGTCTCGAGATACGCCTACGCAATAATCATTCGAAACCGAAATCATCGTTATTTCGAACTAAAAGTCAAGCGAATCCTGGTTAGATAAGTACCGTGCCTGAATCATTTTATTTGCAAAATTGTAAAATGACTCATTCCCACGACTAGACAGATGTATGAAGGGAGGAAATGTAAAAAGTACTAAAAATTTGCTATTATTAAAATTTTAATCAAAGTACATATATATGTACTTAAATGAAACATTTATTTCTAGTTTTTCCACCAATATTTCACAATTTCAAAATATAGATCTATGGGAATTGTATCCAAAGATCAAAACCTACGTCAATTTGACCAACTTGTAGTCGATGAGACCAAACTACTTGATTATATCATAATCGGGGAATGGAGTCAAAACTGGAACCTCGCCACCATTCAGGTATCCTAGGCGATTTTCCGGAGAAATGGATGCGAATTATACTTAACTACGTGGCGTCCTTGAAAATGTCCAAGATGTCAATAATAAATATTGCATAAGAACCATCTTTACGACTATTTAAAACGAAAAAAAATATGAGTAACCATAGTATTTGTTATAGTACGTACGTCGAGCGCTGAAAACGTTTCTATGGCAAAACGTATAAAAAAAAGCAAAAGACGTTTAATAAAAGAGTCAATTTAGCATTTCTATAAAAGTGGGAATAGTAATTGCAAAAGTAGTAGTATTAGTAGTGGTTTGTATATATGGTGATGAGACTAAGCGAACGAGAGGGCGGGGAGGAGACGAATGAGAAGACTGAACGAGCTGCTGCAGCTCAAACACAAATATGATCAATTGTGTGTCGTGTGAGGGTCAGAGTCCAAGAGAGTCAGATCTAACGATAATGAAATCTACAAAGCTTGGGATTTATAGTTTCTCTATTGCACAACATGTTGCCAGATTACGTCAATTCCTCCGTTTCTTTGCACACTCACTCGGCTTTTTTTATTTGATTTTTTTAATTTGTTATTATTATATTTTTTATTATTTATTTATTATATATTTTTTATTTAACTATCGTATACTTAGAATCAGTATAAGATGAATTATCTTACCAATTTCTAGGATTACGACACTCTTAATCCCTTATCTTATCAGCAGTTGTTCAATCGAAAATTTATCTGAGGAACGAGTGAAGTGCTGGTTTTGGAAGCCATACCTCAAATTTCTCGTTCGTCAATATTTTTCGTAAGCACTAAAATTTCACCCATCTTTTAGAAACTCAATAAATCGATTGTTGTAAATTATTGTTATATAAGTTATTGGTCTTCATTGGTGGGTATTTGTAAGAAAAAAATCCTCAAAAATCAAGGTTTCAAACATAGACCCCTTTGGTACTTGTATAGTTCTGTTTTCTAACCTTTTCTAATATTTATCAGTACCTCATCCTTTTCTCTCAATCTCCAACTTAACTTATCAGTGATCTATGATCTAGTAGTTGTTTTCACATACATGCACACACGAAATCCTGAATAGATAAGACGATAAGGCGATTAAGGCCAAAGTTACAATATTTCCCCACTAGAAATGAGAGATCCACGCCATTCCACAAACAAATATAACAGAATATTCCTAACATAAGAAGTCAAGTTTAAAGAAGATAACAATTAGAAGACCTCAAAAACACTTTCCTCCACATAATCACTTTTTTTTTAAATTATCTTAGCAGGCTTAACGCATTTTCAGCACATTAGTCAGATAATGTACTTTAAAATATAGTTCCACAACTATTTCATAAACTATTAGCCATTCCTTCTTGTTAATCCTTTAACAACCCTATTGAACCGTGAAAAGAATGCCAGGTTATCCACGAAATCATTGAAGTACTTCTGAAGTTTAAATGAAACTCCTTTGCGGATTCTGAAATCTACCCTTGTAAAGTCCAGATAATCTTCAATCCACAGCAATATTAGTAGGAGGTTTGTAGAAGAAAAACTTCTGTTCTTCCAGAATATTTCACAGTGAGCTCTGAGTGATCCTTGAGTTCTTTTGCTTTCTCTTACTATCTATTTGTCTTTTTCACATGCTTTAATTTTCGGTGTTCAATGGAAATCGAAATGTTTTTAAAGGCAAACGGATGTGTATGGAAAACATACATATTTCTCGTCATAGATGTATTTTCAAGGGGTTTTTTCTTCTATTTTCAATTTTATTTTATTACATATGTTCGATGCCTGTGAGACTACACGAAAAAGGGTTCGGAAAAATGATCCCGAAATCGTCAAGGAACCTGTAACCTGCCATAACTTGCATACATTTAGAAATCATGTGAACAAAATCCTGGACAAATGCATAATCTTTAGTATTCAAAAAGGCAAATTACAAAAAAAAATCACTGAATGAGAACAGCTATAATTGCCGAAGCCACTCAAACCCGATCAGGCTAAAATGTAAAATTAGTTACACAAGCACATTCAATCAGATAAAAATACAGGTTACTTGTTAGCAAGAGTTACTTGAATAATAAAAATAGCAATCCATAGAGTAGTGTGGCCAAAAATTTGCCAACGATCAATAATGGTACAGGTCATTTCAGTTTGAACTGCATGTCAATAGATCAAAAATATGATTCTATGGTATTGTTAACAAAAATTCAAATAATCGCAGAACCCTTATAATGACATACTGTTCACAGTCATATATTTTTTTTAAGAAGAAAATTTGATATTACAGATGATATGATGTATGAAAACGACCACAACAAATTAGTAAACCGGTTATTTGTGATGAAGCAAGGATGTTAACAAATAGCATAACACAAAAACTCATCATTATAAGCATATGAGAGAAATGAAACATGGATAGATCTGGAAAAAAATCAATATCCATGCAATTAAAGGTCCTTTTTCACTTCTGGCGACGTTACTTGGTCCGCTTTTAACGACGAATTCGTATTTGTTGATGGCTTCGTACGCGGTGGTGGCGGATAGACCCGAGGGAGAATGACAAGAATTAGAATGGCCGTTATGTGCACGATAAAGAAGACTCGTCTGGAAAAAGAAGAATAAGCATGATCCGATTGTAAACCTAATTATTTTGAATTAGTGATAGATCAGATGATGTACTCATCTGCAAGCTACATCCACCAACTACATACTCATGTCAAAAAAATCCTGAATCATTCAAATCTTCTTCACCAACAAATTTTTTGGAAACTAAAGTTGTAGGTGAATATGATAACAAGTTATAGAGTAGTTTTTTTTTTTGAGGTAGCGTAACGAATTTGAAACGTTCTCGAAGCGAAACGAGTTCGAATTCGAGGTATTTCTATCAACATTATGACGATAAAACAGCAAAATATTATTAAAACAATAATGCGCTCGGGAATAATAGATAACCTTACAATAAGAAATCATGCTGCAAGTGGAAAAGTCTGACCCACTGAGAAATCTTTTTTTTCAACAAATGGATAAGGGGAACACGACTTAACGCTGTTTCTATTTCATGGATTTAATCCCCAAAACTGCAAAAAAAAAGCATTCCAGCCGTTCCTGTTTTTTTTTTCAAAGTAAACTACCAAATGTTCATGTCAACTCAAAACCTCATTTCTTCCTCTCCTTTTTTTTAAATAATTAGTCTAGAATAACAAGAAATTTATAGGACACAATAACTGTCATACTTACTTGTAAAGCGAAAATGCTGGATTCAGGTTCATTGTGACAAATGGATATGTTGCATATGCCAAGGCTATTTTTGTAGCCATAAATGTCATAACATCGTAGGCGAATTTCTTCTTAGGACAATCCAGGAAACGATGTCGCATACATCGTCGGAACTGGAACAAAACATCAAAATTACGTAGAATTTTCTATTTCTTTTCCCAAAAATACATCAATTAAGAGGGAAACAGGAAGCAAAAGAACCAGCGTAAACTGACTGTAGCTCCTGTTAGTGTAAATAAGGCTCCAGTGAAAAATGTCATATAGTATCCAACTGAAATTCCATGCCACATTGCCGATAATGCGTAAGTAGCAAAAGTTCGGATCCTGAAAATTTAATCATGGTATCACAATATAAAGTTTGTTATGCTATAAATTTGCGTAGATTTACACATTGCACATTATAAGTAGTAAGTAGTAATTCATATTGTTTAACTTTTGTTTCGAATTTTTGAAAATAGATACCATGCAACAATATTAATTACACATTCTAGAATAATAAATAAATGTTGTAATGTTTGCGGTAAAAATAATTCTCGAAAAGTGTTTTTTTTTTTAATTTACCAAGTGTTATTTACGTATAGAAAGAAGACCTTGGAAGTCCTCACGTCTGACTCTACTCCTTCCGGGGGTTATTTTTTTATATAAGAGAAATATTAATCCTGTTACATGTTGCTGCAATGTCGCTAACATCTATTATTCGAAGGCGACGCTGTAACCTCGGTTTTTTTTTAAATATCGTGTATAAACTAGTTACAGATCCCGCCTAATACATATCCACAGATTTTTTCCACAAGTGTTTTTAGCGGTAACCTCGGAGAGTTCCAGTTAAACTCAGTTGATAGACTTTGCACTCACAAGTCGACTGATGTCCAGAAATAACGATAAAGACGAACTCAGCGCTGAGTAAAAAGCAGATGATAAGACGAGGATCTGCGTGTTTTACGACTCCTGTCAAAAATTACCTAGGAGAGTTACATATACTTTATCTCTCTCCTCTAAACTACATAAACAATATCTATCTTCGATTCATGTCGTTGGGAAGCAACTTTCGACGCAATATGAATATTTTCACATATTGGCAACCGTGCACTTTTAATTTTCTTAGGATACGGGATCCAGAGTGTTATATTTGATCTTTCGCATACGATCACTCGTGAGTCTCATATTCTCTAGTGCAAATAATTTTGTTTCAGCTTCTTCTCCTGTTTTAGTGGTTTTTTCATGCTTTTCGTATAATAGCGCATTGCGTACGTAATTACGTATTGTCTCACACACTAAGACTGAAACGATTCAGCGATGTGTCGCTTTGTCATCAACAGCATAACAGATATATGTTACGTCCCACAATGCCGTAATTACACCAAAAGTACTCCGATCTTTTAAGTGATTTTCAACAGCGCCAATAACCACAAGATTAACACCTAAGGTGAAATGTTGGTTTATAGGTGCTTTAAAAAATGTTAAGTAAAAAAAAAATCCAAAGAATAATACTTTTTTGGAGTCCTATCATATGCAACTCGTCGAAGCCAACCACCCGTCTGGATATTCCAACCATCCAACGTTTCCTTGAAACTCTGCGCCATCTGTAAAAAGAATGAGATTTTTTAATCAGGCTAGTTAATAATAAAAATAATCACTGCGTTGTCATAAGTCAGTTATTTAAAGAATGAATTCCAAAAGTAGAAGTATTGAAGTGGAAATTAGCACGAAATGGCACGTGATTCCCATGAGACTTCCTTCAGTCTCCATATGAATCCACATATGGCGGATAGAAATGAGAACTATGACAGACATCTGTCAACTTTTGCTTAAGGCTCATTATTTTCAGGAATAAAATCTGTTAACGGAAAATAATTACATCAACTTTTGCTTCAGGCTTATTATTTTCAGGAAAAAAATTCCGTTAACGAAAAATCATTACAAACCTCAACTTGATAGGGTCGTACGTTTGTGCACAGTTCCCATTTAGCGTTTCCATTTTCATCGTAACCACTGAAGCCGAATCCGGATAAATTGCAAACAGAATCCGCTAAAAAAAAAGAAAGCAACGTTATTGTGAACTTTTAAGTTCAGCATCAAATCATTTCTCATTCAAAACCAACCAAATGTCCATGCAAAATAGTAGTTAACACGGATAAGGAAAATCACAATGAACCACCACATTAACCATTGCAAATATGGTAAGGCTAGATACCTGGAATTTTTTCTAATCAGATCTAAAATTCAATAGATAAACGAAAAATTTATAGAGTAGGGTAACGTAGGTCAACTACACAATTCAAAATGGTTAACCTTATCCAGTTAATGGTAAAACAAAAAGCTCGTAGTTGTTTAGTAAACTATATAAAATTTCCAGAAACCTACAAATCTGTTAAGAACTAAATAAGCTTCACACAAAAAAATTTTTCAAAGTCAATCATGAAATGAAAAAAACTAAAAAAAAAATTTCAGCTGTCACTAAATATAAATTAACAATATGCTTACTACTTACAAACCGTTAAACTCACTCTTTATAAGAGATAATTTCCGGCGGATATGTGGCTCCGAAACGAGCAATAATCAGCAAATAAAGCAATGATTCGGCAAGTTTTCGCATCGATGCACCGACAGGTGACGGTTCCTGTGAAGGGAATTATTGAGGAGGAAATTTCGACAAACGTTTCAGGAAAATCCGTAGAAAAATGAAATAAGTCTGATAAAAAGACAATAAATAAAAATAGATAGATAAAAAGGAAAGACATAGAGCTCTGGATCTCATCTATCTAAACCTTTAGTTCCATCAATCTGCAACCAAGTTCTAACCTTTACCATATTTATCTGGCTACAGTATCCATTCATTCATCATTTTTATTTAATTTGTTTGTTTGATTTTTA
Organism: Necator americanus; assembly: GCF_031761385.1. Taxonomy (NCBI): domain Eukaryota; kingdom Metazoa; phylum Nematoda; class Chromadorea; order Rhabditida; family Ancylostomatidae; genus Necator; species Necator americanus. The sequence goes on from NC_087376.1 coordinate 2,957,153, forward strand.
TCACCACGACGATATGACGTTCAGGGGAGGCGAAACTATGTATTAAATGTGCATTTTCGCTTTGGGACCCAACAACAACCGAATCATGACGTTGCAAATGATAGGAGCAAAACTTCCTGAGATTTCTTCCGCGAAATCTACATGTCAAGTATTTTTGCTTATGATTAGGCACCTAATTCTGTGCTCATTCTTCTCTTTTTTTGTTCAAACGGCTAAACGAATAATAAGAGCAGTAACGAAAATTTTTTTTTGAACAAAATATAATCAGGAAATTTGAAATAATACGATTCTAATCGCTTACCTCGCCATTCTTTGCACGAACCACATGAACCCCATCAATAAATGCCAGATAATCCGAATAGAAATTTACTGGACCGGTTAGCGCTGTCTAAAATTCTCATTTAATTCGTTCAGACTTTAATTTGTTACTCTTTTATTACTATTAGAAAAACGCCAGAAAAAAAAAGAGAACTCACTTGGAAGTTGAAAATAAATGAAACATATTCAGCTAGTGATGGTAATTCACTAAATTAAATCAAAATTAAACTAATAAGAGAGATCAAAGATCAAAACAAACAACCCACGTGATTGCTTCTCTTCTCTGAAGTTCATTTAATTCTTCACGTTTTTTCACTCTTCCATCATGTAATGAGAATGCGACCGTAGTGATCTACAATCAAATCGATGAACAAATATTCGAACGCATCATAAAAATTTATCATTTGGAACGAATTTTTGTACAACAAAAATGTAATTTCGACTGTTCATGAGACATTTTTGTTTGCTTCCAGTCATGTGAGGACCATCGCCAGTGCAAACACTGTGTGACTCAACCTTACGTGAATAACAAATCGCCTCCTTGAATATCACCACATATGTTGACACTAGGATATTTACTTTTAAGGATACGGAAAGGAATCGAAGAAGTGTATGATTCATGGTCACCAGTGGACCTATACGGAGAAGGACGAACTTTTATCAAATAATATCAGTGGGGGTCACTAATCAAAATATTATCCACGAAAGTAGCAAAATAGCATCAGCATTCACGAATACATTCAATACGCTTGAATAATCGAATATTCGACAGTTGCGTGCTTGAATGATATGTCTAAGTGAAGATATGATGATTCTCACCTTTTGCACAGCTACCATCATAGGGCCTGTGATATCCAGATAATACGAAGTGAGGATTAACCATCGATAAAAATGGATGAATAATAGATAGCACATACAGAAGGTGAATACTAACCTTAACGAGTCAAAACATTATTGATCGGAAAAATTATAGCACTTACAAAATTCATCAATTTTTGAAATACTATTTTGCAAAGGACACAGTAGCACATAGCAGGATCTGCTAAATTTCTCATTGGATGTTGTGCAATTGTTTCGAAAAATTTTTTAATTAAATTATTCATAAATCCCAGGTTTGTTTATTTCACACTGTTTTATATACCTTTTTCATTTAAAAAAAAAAACTATGTGTTAGTTGTTTCACAAATATGCGGTAAAAAAAGCCTAAAAATCCAGAAAAAAAACTAATCCTACCTGTGTACATGTTTTGGTGGCGCAAAATACATTATAGCATAGTTAATTAGGCAGTTAGCAAGAAGATGTTTTGAAGCCCTGAAAAAAAAACTTTAAATTAAATTTGAAAACCGTTTATACCAATTAAATGAATGTTTTTCCACTAAACTACTCGTAAATCCAACGAAAATCAATCACTTACCGACCAAAACAGAAGAAACAAAATGAGATCCCAATTAACGGAGGAAATAGCACCCGTATTTGACGCGATACAGCGCCTGGCGCCATAAATTTCCTATATGCAAAGGCTAGGAAAAGTGAAGAGAACATGCATAACACGAAATTAATCTGAAAATTCGATAATATATTGGAAGTTGCTAAAGTAATGTGAGATTAGGGAACTATAATAGTAATACAGTAATTGTAACTATGGAGATAATCACCTTATCAACCTGTACGCCATAATGTTTAGCGATTGGTTCCAGAAATGTTGCGCCATCATAGAATGTGTGAACGCCAGGCATGGTAGCGCCTTTTCCTTTAAAAAAAAAAACAGAATTTTCTGATTGAAAAAAAACGAAACAGTACGACTCAAAGATTGTTCTTATATCTAGAAATAAACATATAAACAAAGATTAGAGCTAGAAGAAATATCTGTAATACTAGGAATAAAAATTTAACATCTATAACAGCATAGGAATCAGAAAACGCAACGAGAAAACATATGAGAAAGCTCAAAGACGTACAGAAGCTCATTTCATGGATAACCACGTAATTTTTTTTTCATAAAGATGAAAAGAATGACAAAAAAATCGGAGTGCACATCATCAAGAAAAAAATGACGGCAAATTTGACATGTAGGTTGACAATTTAAATACAGTCTCCTTAAAATATCAGCAAATTTCCGAAGAAGTGGCATCCACCTTCACTAAAAACACGGATTATTATCGAAGGGTAAATACCATGAAAAAGAAGGCTACGAAATTTTTCCCGAGAAAAAAAAAAGGCTATTTCTGGACATGAACAGAAGTGTTGTTAGTGGACAGCGCAATTCTCTTCGAAAAAAAAAAGAGAGAAAAATCTGAAAAAGTCAAAGTACAACAGAATGCGAAAGGAATGCAGAGAAAAGGACAATTCGCCAATAATGTAATGTCAGAAAAAAAAAGTGGTGGAATTTGAGAGATGCTGATGTAACCGGGAAAATTGTGCGCGTTCTGGAGAGGTAAGGCTGGGAACATATGTGGCTAGTGTGTAGCAACAATATCATCGGTGATGATAAGAAAATAATGCTCAAAAAGGCAAAAGATAAGAAGGCGAATAAAAGCGTTTACCTATGAGACGGAGAAGATCGAAAACTGGTTAAACATTGAAAATATCGAGAAAAGGTTCGTTTAAAACAAATTAGTCGGCGAATGAATGAATGAATGAAGTGCGAAACACTTCGTATTGATTTTTTTCCAAATCCAAATTGATTTGCATTGAGTTTTCTTTCCAAATCCTCATCCCATTTCTTTTTCACTCCCAATATCGAGAATAGGTTAGTTTAAGACAAATTACTCATGAATGAAGGAATGAATGAAATGCGAAACACTTTGTGCATTGATTTTTTTAACTCCACAGCTCATCAATTCATTTGAGGCTTTGTTTCATTTTTACACCGATGATTTAGATGCAAATCAGCTTCTGAGATGAAAATGCAGAAAGAAAAAAGAAGAATTATTGGCAGCGATGATGAAGAGAGGCGGAAACGTGAACTATTTATTTAAAATTTAGGCGAAATGGACTATTATGAAAAGAGAGAGAGACAGATTTTAAAAAAGATGAGAAGTGAAAGGAAAGAAGTCATCACAAAGAAAACAAGCAATAAAGTCTCAGGAAGAAGTGAAAATGTTAGGTAGTTGCTGGCGGTAATAATCGAAGAAAAACGTGAAAAGGGCAAAACGAGAATAATTATCGTGGAATTCGACTAGAAAGCAGAGATGAAAGTGAAAAATGAGTGAACGAGGTAATAGTTGGAAAAATGAAACCCTCTGGATAGCAATAGCGATCCAATTGACAACACGTACAGGGCGCGTGTGACACGGAGAGATATCGAAGAAGTTCAGAGATCAAACCTCACCCGATCGTTAATGTGTAAAATTGGAAAAAAAGAGGGTTGCAGAATGAAAAAAACAGAACAATTGCCATTGAATGAAGAACTTCGAGAAGAAAATGTTGATATCAGAGAGCAGTTGTTAAGGAAGTGTAAAGAATAAGGGAAAAAAATTCGCAGCAAAATGAACCACCATGGATCTAGAGCACATCCATTTGATGCGTGGATAATCCCGCTTCGCTGCTCTTTTCTTCTTTGTTTTTTTTTTTTGTTTGCTTTGAAAATTCCTTAGATATTCTTAGAATATTAAACGATGCAGTAAGATTTGCATTGTAAACGAGTTGAAATGAGGTTCGATGTACGGCATTCGTGCGAGAAAATAGGACGTTAATCGATAGAGGAATACAGAAAAAAAAAGAGGTCCGAACAACTACACATCCCGTATACGTTTGCAAAAATGAAAATGTATTTTCTATTACAAGAACGGAATGTTTTCAAAGAGAACTCGCAAAGAAAAAAAAAAGTGTTAGTCTGATAAGATATGTCAATATACTACATATTGTAGCGATACGAGTTGTTTCAGGAGAAATTTCTGGACGTATACAACTGAGTGAATTTTGTTCAACTTTATTTAAATTGTATTTCTTTTTTTTGAAGCGTAGAAATAGGAAATGGTCAGTAGGAATGTGCGATTTAGGGCACACAGCAATCGATACATCGTGAAACTCGCGAAAACATTTATGACGCTTGCATACATTACATTTTCGACACGAAATTAATAATGGAATAACAAATGTTTTTCATGATGAATAACCAGTGATTAATAAAGTACAGTAGACAATAGAACAAGTACACTGCAAGTCCACTGTTCAGCTATGCCTGAGAATTCCAGCAAAGTTGCTGGAAATAATGGGGCGGAGAGAGCATCGGCGAAATCACGCCACCACCAGCACACTTCGCCGATGCACACTCACATACTTTCAAAACACAAATAAAAAGTACAATTTATTCAACAACGCACAATTACGGACATTCATTTATAGTGAATTATTTGTCTCGCTATAATAATACTATGACAAATTTGTCCCAAAAACACGAAATAATACGTTATTCATTCGATCAATAACCACATGCTAACACACATGAGAAACAAAGGTGTGTAAACATTGTCTGCTTCAACGAAACACCTCCGGTTTTTTTTTTCTTACCCCTCGATATTTTGACATGTGACATAAATGAAAACACAATGTAGTGACTATTTCAAAAATGTAGCATATCAGTAAAATAACCGGTTTACAATCGCTTGCAGATCGTCACCGATCAACCCCGATCGTGGCCTTTGCCCTATCGCACCGTATTGCACGCGAAAAAGGAAAAAAAAAACGCGATCAGAAAATATAGTTGCTGTCACTCATGATTACGTTATTCTCAGAATGTTTTTGTTTTGTTCTTACATTCTATCTTATTCTATTTATTACTATATCATTATTTATCTTATTCTATTTTTTTTTTGTCGTGACAATCGACGTAAGCAACATCCAAGAGCATATTTTATTAAGAAAAACAACTGCTCAAAAATGAGCTCGAATCAAGAAATTGCCGAAATGTCCCATAGGAATTTCAAGAAGATAAACGTAAAACGCTAGATCGGAATTTAAATAAAGTTTTGCAGGAGGAAGAATTTATCAACGTAAAAAATCTAAGTTAAATCAAACTAATTAATTAATTAATTTTAAATTATCTTCGTGAAAATCGCTACTTATAGAACATAAATAAAGCTTTTCGTCAATTATCAATGTAATTAATATTTTATCAAATATCTTACACCTCCAAGACTTCGGTTATCCGTGTTTTCCTTCTGGAAACAAACCAAGTTCGCTTTTAGTCTGTTTTTTCACTTTTTTTTTTTGAATTTACACTTCAATCACAGACAACTTTTAATTCATCGTTAAAATGAGAACACAGATCTTTATAAGATTTTTATGTCATGCAAACGAGAAACACGTAATGAATAAATATAACAAAATAAAATTAAAAAATAGAAAACATCACATACTACACTATTTATACTAACTCATTCAGATTTTTTACATTATTTTTTAAATACTTGTCAAAAATTGTTGTGTAAACATAACGTAATATGTCAACATAAGCTTTATCCCTGCTGCTTCTCGGCAAACTTTCGATGGCCATCTTGATACTTTCTAAACACACTTCGTCTCGCACAAGCGGTGCGCCTTTTGTCTCCGTCGGTTCCTGTTCAGACATCTGTGGCTCTTCCTTTAAGTGGGAGGAATCATCTCGACTTGTCCCTATTCGTAAGAGATCACATGAGGAAGTCGCCTAAAAAGTATATCATCGTCTGGAGTCGGATATTTTTAGGATTAAACTGAGTTTTCTGGAATTCAAAGCTGAACACCACAACACCAAAATATAAGAATTCTATAGTATAATTTTCCCACAAGCACTGACCATCTATGAAATTTAAGGTGAGAGTTTCACTTTAAAAAGTTTCGAAGAATTTGAAAACTATCTGCCCAATTATGCTTTAATTTCACATATTGATGGATGAGCACTGTTTCTGTACTGTAGTTGAAGCGCCTTTGGGACAATATTATCATCAATAACTGATGGGAACATATCGCGAAAAGATGTACACGACGTCATTGGCTGAACAACGTGTGGGCGTAGCAATGATAACGTGATTGGCTGCACTGTTCTACAACTTAGTTAAGGTAATTCGCTGAGCGTTAATGCAGCAAGTCTGTACATCAAGGTGCGATTTCGTTTACAAGGGTTTTTCAAATCATATTTAGCGCAATCAAATTATGAGTTGATCTCTATAAAATCATAGAAACCGTTCTACTCACTTCTGATGCAATATATCCTCGCTGAATCCATTACTTAAAAAAAAAACTAGTTAAATGTCTTCATGTACAGAAGTGATACCTAACATTACTGCTCAGATTCTTTGCACGTGCATGTATGTACCATCATGACACCAGAACTAACGTGTAAGTGTGTACTAAGTAGTCATGACAACACTCAACCTCTGCAGCTGGATCCACCTGAGTGATGAATTCATTCATTTGGGCTGACTCTTCGGCAACCATAGGACTTCTGAAAATTGCTATTCATAAAGAGTATGGGACGAATAAGCTACAACTCACTTTGGACTAGCAGAGCTCACAGATTCCGAAGCGACCGCCTTTTTGAAATCAGTCCGAGAACAGGGAGAGTCAGCTCCACCTTCTAACATGTTGTCATCTAAATTTTAACTACCCTGTAGTAGGGAACAAGTATTTCATTGACTCCGTACGCTAAAAAAACTACAAAATGCTTCAACCACATGAGTGAAATGGTTACAAAAACAAAACAATAACGATACAATCAAAGAAAGTGTCAAGATGTTTCAATAATGTGGAGTTTCTGAAGTTTACGAAATAATTTAATCTCTTCGCCAAACCTTTCCAATGGTTCAAAATCATTGGTGTATGCAAACTTCTGGTAAATGAAATTTTGAAAAGAAAATCTGCTAAAAAATACTTTGTTTCCTCTTCTATCAAGATCTCGCTATATTTTACTCAGCTACCTTTCATTATTTTTTCTTTTTAGAAGAAGAATCTAGCTGCTAACATCATTGCCCTGCGTTAAATCCTAGGTATATTCCGTAAAAAAAGGTCACAATCAAGAACCTTAACCAATTCACCAATCGTAGATATTTCCCGAATAATTAAATCAAGTCTAAAGAAAAAAGTACTTATTTTATCGAGTAGATGTGAGAAAAAATTTACCGAACTGGGTGACTTCTGACGCAAGCCTTTTCAAATTCCAGTGCTTTCTTCGTTCGACCTTAACGCGTTCATCCTGCAACCTGTAAACAATCCTTGAAAAACAGAAGAATGTTTAGTTTTCATATCGTCTCCAAACTTTTACTCATAAAAGAGGTGCAAATTCGTTGGAGCACGACATTCGAGACAATATACAAACATCAAACTTACTCTATAGCGTTCATATAGCAGATATGATCCAATGATCCTGGGTCACTAAGGAATGTGTCGTTATGCACCTGGATAAAAATCCTTACACTAGACGGCCACTAAAAATCAAGGCTAACCAAACGCTCACCATAATACGAACATACTTTCGTCTTGATTTACATTTCGCACAGGCATAAATATCTGCCTTTCGGGCATTTTTACGGTGCAAAATGAATCGAAACGAGCGTCCGGTGAAGGGATCATCGTAATGTAAAGCCGTCTTTCCATCCGTACCTCAAAATAGGGAAAATTTAAAACGTATACGTGGAGGATCTCAGTGTAAAACTGTGATTAACTGTTGAAATTTCTCGCACATTGAATCCACTTACTGAACGGTCCGTTTACGGGCATAAATACTCCTCGAAATATCCGTGCACCTTCGTACGATCCACGTCCTCTATCGCCCTTTACAGCGCTAAGTGTCATGACAGAGAAATCGTCATCTTCTTCCTTCACGTCAGTAAACATATTATTAGAAGGTATAGGTGCAACTGGAAGCGCTATCACTGAAAAAAGGATAAATTCGCAGTTACAGATAAATAACAACAAAAATTACTGATGAAGGAGACAGTTCTGGTTATGAGAAAATCACAAAAAAAGGGGACAGCTACGAGAGATGGTACTGGAAGTTCCTGTATTGTGTTCACATCGGCGGCTCACTAAAAAAAGTGTTGCACGGTCATAGGTATTCTTGACCACTGGTCATTCAGTTTTGGAAAAAAGTCGCATCGTCCGCCTCCCGTAACTACAGATGCAATTTTCTACCCTCTCTTTATTATCATCAGTCTGGCTAACATTTTGGGGCTATAATGTAATGAAATCTGAATTCGTTCTTGCGGCAACAACGTTCATTTCCAACGTTTGCCGTAATGTTTTGAAACATTCGACAGATGATTTGAAAAGGAGTGTGGAACTGTGAGAAGAAAAAAAGCAAAATATGGGATTGCGCCATGGCAGCGCCTCTTCATGCACACCTCTTTTGGAAGAAAATAAAATTTTAAAAGCCCTGTACACTCCTACAATTGGTGCACGGATCTACCCTTGCATGAATTCTTTCTGTTAATTATTATTAAAGATGGAGCATCAATAGCTTTTACGCAGTAAAAACATCATGGAAACATCGCTGGCAGTTCTTTAAAGAAAAGGATTACGCCATTATTTCTAGGAATAAAAGAGGGCTGCCTAGAAACGAAAGTAGGGAAGAGAAAAAGCTAAAAAGTTTGTTCTTTCGGTCTATTCCTTGAACATCCCGACGCTCTATGAACTCGCCGAGTTTCCACCCTCGTTCTGTTAAAAATTCTGAGCTAAACTTTTGGATAAAGTTTAAAGTTTTGAACTATAATAATGAAAGGCTACAATTATTGATGTATAGCCTTCTTATGATGCGTAGCACGAATTCCAAAATCATTCAAATTTTCTTTCGAAGAGATGGAGGCAGGCAGCGAGGTGATTTCTTCCCTTACTACATAAGATACGTAGAAATGAGCAGCTTATTGGTACTAAATTCAGCTTTGTTAAAAGGGCAAGAAGAGAAAAATGAAAGAAATGGATACAACAGAATAAAAGGATGAACGAGAAGAATAGATAGAGAGAAAGATATCATGGGTAAGCCGTATAACACACAAAACAAGATGAATTGAAAAGTGAGAAAGGTGTTCACTGGGGTACATAGCAATGACAGGCTATAGTAGATTTCACACCCAAAGAATCACTTTTCTTTGACTTCTTACAAAGAAAAAGGACTAACGAATAGTTTTTTTTTTACCTTTCTCTTACAAAGTTTTGAAAAGTTTTCTACAAGAAAAAGTAGGGTTAGTAGTAGATAGCAAAGGAATTCATCTAAATTGCTCTTCTGACAAATTACTAAGGGTTCTCATCCTTAAATATGCGAAGGAAATAAGTCCTTTCAGACATGAAATTATGTAATTCTCAGACAATCTGAAAAAATAAAACGGCACTAATCAACCAATCAAATAGGACAGCTTTTCTACTATATTTTTGCATTGTGGAATTACCGTACGTTTAGGTGCAGCCCAACTTATCGACGCTTAATTTTCACATCGTTACTGAACGTTGTTGCTAAAATCCTGAGTTAAGGATCAAGGGAAAGAAACCTCACAATTTAAGAAAGAACCTGTTTTAGAGCTACTGAAAATCTAACTAAAATAAAAATTTCTTTGAGATCATACAAATAATTTCATTTGTTGTCTGATTGGATATTCAGGGATCTACCATCTTTGGCCATTACCAGCACGTCTTCAAATCGTGTTAAGTAGGAAAGTGATCACCTGTTTATGTTATTACACTGAAAAAAAACTGATTACCGCTCTATTCAACATGTTCCCCATTTCAGAACTTTAGTATATCTACGCATATTTAATTAATTTAGACCTGGTAATCACTCTTGACCCTAGAATGCTGTGAGGCGCTCAAGGGTACTCGTTAAGACGGGAAATCAACGTAAGGGTCAGCGGTCGTTTCCATAGGATTCAAGCCAGAGAGATAGATAACTCGTAAGTCTAGGATACCTGTGCATGTGGAACAAATGAATGACTAAAGTTTCCGATTATGCAGTTTAGAGCCCGTATTCAAGTCTATACAGCGCCCATTTCGTCTAATGGCCTCCTCTATTATTTTGTTCTACTGAGGTTCCACGAAAGAGAACGAGAAAATAAAACCCGTACGAACAAAAAAAAAACTTTTTGCTCTGCTCCTTCTCAACTTTCTTTTCGAATACGATCTCCTATTAACAATCTTCCATGATCATTCTGGATTTGGTGCAGTTGATTTGTTGGCGTCTAACAACTTGGCAGACCATGGCAACCTCACTAAGTTCCGCTTTTCGAACACAACCGTTCCGGTGCTCTGAGGGTTATGATCCCATGAGGCAGAGGATGCAGTCCTTATCCCACTCTTCCCTTCTCATCTCTTCTGAACCTTAGGTTGTCTCAGGGATCCTAATTTCGTCATAGGATCACGACTAGTGCTTTGACACAGTTGCTGAGAACGCAATACTCCATAATAATCTTTCGCAAAAGTAAATATCCGTAATAACATAATATCCGTATAACGTGTTTCGTAACATTTTTCCAGTGAAATCTCAAAGTTTTTTTTCACGATCTTATATAGAACACCCGTTGAAAAAGATTAGATGGTATAAGGAGCATAATCGACTACCCTGAAATTACTAACATTTACGAAAGCTTAGAAATCTTCCCCGAACTCGCACAAGGTATAGATCAAAAGGCTACAAGTACAGATTTTGACTTCTTACACTGAATCCTCACCAATCAAACATACACGCATAACCCTAATTTTTTCAAGGCGTTTTTCTCCTGAAGCTTGCAAGTTCTGAGATCATCAGGGGGTTACAAAAATGGACATTTTGGTAGTAGAATGTAATAAATGAAACCGTTGAAATTTCCTCAATTTTCTATTCATTATACATGTAATAATATTCAGAAAATTTTAAAAAAATTGTTATTGTATCTTTATTAGATTAACATAAATGATTATACTGTTACATATCCTGTATATAATCAAACTTTAAATATCATTATATTTTATGTTTTTATTATACCATTGAATTTTTTTTTTCTAATTTCGTGCACAAACCCAGAGAGAGAAAAAAGCGAAATCTCTCTCGGAGTGAGAAATTTAGAGAAAATTGGATCCTCCGTAACTCTCTTTCTTAGCTGAGAAGGGTTGCTTTCATCGGCATTGAAAAGATCGAATAAGTCAACCCTAAAGGTTTGAGCTAGTGAAGATTTTATCAAAATTTGGTCAAAATATTTAAAAAAAGAGGTAAAGACGTGCCATCAGTCAAGATTAAATAAGGTGGAGGACATATTTTTTTTAATAAACGTTACTAATTGACAAAAATGCTAACGATATCGTCAAAAATGGCACGCTCATCCAAAGAAGGATTTGGTATAAATGATAGAAACATGTGGGTAATCACAAGATAAGAACGCTACACGATAGAAAACAGCTGTTTCAGCCTTCTTCCCAAAATCAGCTGATTTCTAACTAGTTTTGAGAATGACTGATTGCTTTGTTGAACTAGTGGTCAGATGCTTCACAATACATGAACTGATATTAATTTAAACGCTTTCGGACAACTAGTTCAAGAGTTGTGAACGTTTGGAAACAAAGTATAAATCAATCTTAAGTGCACGAATTTTAACATGAATGTGACTAAGAACAACGACACGGAAGTTGCACGAAATCCTTACGACTGATAATGTTGCAGCGATTAATATGGTGGTAGTGGTGGTGGCGGTGACGGTTGTCGTGTGAACGAGGCAGGCTGTGTCGGCCCATCCAGTCGTTCGATCGTGCTGGACGGGCGAAAACACTATACCCGGCACGTTTATGTTGTCGTGTGACGTGCACACTCATCGTTTCGCGTTGCGGTCGCAGCGCGTCAATTTAATTCAAACACGCGATCGTGCACGTGCGAGTGATACGATAGAGGTCGGCAGCAAGGTCAAAGATTCGGCACGAAGACAGATGACGTTGAGGTGTTCATTAGGTATAAAACTAAAACAAGCGATCTTCAGGATATTTTCCTTTCTTGATGCCATATATTACTATGTATCAGGCGTTCACATAGGAACTTGTTATTCCCGCGTTATTACATCATTGTTTTCCTCCTCATATGACAGGATACGGCTATATTTCGTAACTTTAGACGAGTAGATGGGAAGCGTTGCGTGTGCAAATCTAGTGAAATATGCCTTATGTCCTGGACTGTTCTGGATTTCTCGCTGATACAATATCCAGTTGGTTACTCCTTATTCAATTACGCTTTAATGCCTCACTGTTACCAATGCTCTCATTACTTCTTTTTTCTAACTGAATATTTTTAGTTATCCAAAATTTGCGGGGGAACTTTCCTACGGTACTTGTTTGGTTTCTCAGTTCTGTTCTTTTATTGTATTTGTTGGTTTTGATTTTGCAGCAAATAAACGCGTTGATGTAGTGGTATCTTAAAAAAGTTGCATTAATAGAATACTATTTTTTCTCTCAGATTGACGACATTTCCTGAAAAAAGAAAACGATTAGTTGGTACCAACTAGTACATTCCTTTGCAAAACCATAACATTGCGATGGCAACAGTTTATTACTTTTCTGGATTCGTCGCTATCAACCGATGAGAAGAAATTGTGGATCGCAAGCAATCGTACCCAGCTAAAAAGTTCGTGGAACCCGATCAATACTTGTGCTGACCTTTCGTGCTTCACAGCTGTGCCACGGACTGATGGCGTGCACGAATTATCGATTACCTCTTTTCCTTTTTTTTGGAAATGAAGCGCACATTCTTAACTGTCTCATAGAAAAATTCACTGTGGTGTTGGTAAATTCACAGTAAAGAGAGATCTCTTCAAATACTTGATTCTAATCATCAGGTGAGAAGTAGTTCTCGAACATTCCTTGACTTCTTAAAAATTCCAGATGAAGATATTTGGTCCAAGTTATTTTTTCCCTTCAAAAAAAAAATCCCCGAGGTTTAACGACTTCCGACACCTTGTGAAATCCTATCTGGCATTCAAATTTCTGAATTTCAGAATTGGGTTGATTTTGATCGTTACTAGTAAGAACAAGAATATTAATCTAATACTTAAAAAAATATTACGAATACTGTGGATGCAAAATGATTCCAAATCCTATCTTGTTTAGTTTTTTTTCTGCCAGTACGATTCATACGATTGATTAGATATCTTCGAGATCAAAATTTGGGATTAATTCTAAGGTAGAAATTCGGTTACACTTAAAAATGCACTGAAACTGAGTCAGTAAGTTGGATGTTTATTTAGGATTTAATTCTGGGAAATATACGTGAACGAGCTTTATTGCATCTTGTCCTTTCTCGTTTTTTTCAGGAATGGTTCAAAATAGTCTGTTGCAGAAGAAATATGACCCAAATACATGTGAGAAATTCCCAACAATCGGCAACGTTTCATTAAAACGAAAAACTGACATTCGCTGTAACGCTGCATAACAGATGAATTAAGTAGGGATTCGATTGTTGCCATATTTCTTTTTCTCTTTCTTTCTCTTCCTCTCTGTCTATCTATCACTTTCACTTTTTCTCCCGCTCTTACTCTCACTTTCTGCTATCTCTAACTGATGGAAACGATTAGATGTGATCTCACAGAACTACTCCAGAGATTTTGCTGTGAAATCCAAAGTTCTGAGAATATTTCAATCCACTTCAATTTAAATCAGTGGAGATGCGAAAAATTAGCAAATCATTTCTTTGAAGCACTAAACACTCAATAATATGTTCTTCAAAATAAAAATGTGCGCATAAATACGTTTTCTATTCGTTCGTATTGTTCTAGGAATGATTTCAGGGATATTCTACACACAGAATTTCCATGGTTGCCGTTTTTCAGCAAAGTAGCTCTGAATTTAGTTACCTAACGGCTTTTATGAAGAATTCTATCCAAAAATCAATAAATGCTAAGGATCGTCGTTACTCAGAAACTACAAAAACGTGGACTAAAGCTTATTTTTTTCTTCTCCTAGCAAGATCACATGAATTTTTATAATTGCTTTATTCAATTTTCATCTAAAGAGTAAAACAGTAAAGAATAAAACAATTTTATTTTTTTTAGTAGAAAAATTGAGATCTCTTCTTCTTTTCTACGAAAAAGGACGTGCAATTTCTTCTTATAAAGCAGTATTATTACAATAGCTCCGTTTACAAAGAAACACTCTTTTCAGTTAGATTAAAGATTTCGGATTTTATGCGTGGAGAGTACTTTACAAATATCTCAGACAGATAAATTCCTACGGAAAAAAAAATCACTAGAAAATTCATACTCACATGCATTGTTGCCCTCCATATTGAAGAAGCCCAGGATTGTGACAGACTTTTTTTCTCGTAGTATGGTCTGAGTACTAACCTTAAAATTTTATTAACATTGAATTGTTTGAAAATTTGAAATCCTTATAAGGAACTCTGAAAAATCTAATAATTATTGTACGGAGTTCAGTCATGACATAAGAAGTGGGGATGATTAGCGAAAAAAAAAAACAGAAAACTTTTCTTCCTTTTTTTATGAGCAGAAAACAATCAATAGCTAAGGAATAGATGTAGAGGAGAGGAAAATTCGTGACAATCGACTGGTAGACGACCGTTTCGTGTTGGATCGATAGGAATGACTGCCTGACACGCAGCTGGCTCGTGCAAAACGTGCAGATCACGAGAATTAGTAGAATTTTTGATCTGGTTCGTAGAACGTTACTGTTACTAATTAATAATAATATGAATAGTATAATTAATATGAGGCTTTATCGTGGATAGTTTTGTTAAGGATAACGTCATAGATCAACTCGGAATTGTTTTCAGAAGAAAAAAAAACTATTTATGGTGGAGGATTTATTCATCAAAAAATATTGATTGCTAAGCGTCTGTTCTAGCTGTTTGCACTGTTTTTCATTCGTAAAAATCCAGAGATTTATTATTTTTTCACTTTCCAATTTTTTTTCTCATTGTAATTTGAGTTTCTTGTGCAATTATCGCACATGCTACATCGTCGCCGCTAATTTTTTTCGTACCGATCCCTATCGAGTGCTAAAATGAGGTCCCATAATTAGATGTGGATTTATAACTCTGTTTTCGGAGGATTTCACAAGTATACAAGACTGCTGAAAACTACGGGCATGTTGTTTGAAGTTTGGTTGCTAAGATGAAAGATTGGCTGAAAGTGTAACCCCACGGATGGAAAATAATGCTGATGGAATTTTCCAGAATTGAAGTCTGGAAGTGGCACAAAAGAAAAACGACATTCACCTTCCTTGACGTACTTGCATCTGGATATTTTACAAAGGATGAACAGCTCTCAATAGTCCGGATCTATGCACATCCGACTTCTGTAGCTACCAGGAAGAAATGTTAAAGAGCAGGAAAATGTCCGATTTGTACCGTCGGGTTACTTACGCACCCTTAATTCTAGTATGGAAAATTGTATAAAAACGAATTCTGAGCTTTTTATGCAATTTGTTCGAATAGTGTTACCAGTTATACTTTTATTTTGTTTAAAAAATGTCACCAGTTAGTCTGTACATATTTTAGAGAAAACGACGCCTCTGTGCGCTCACGTACTTATCAGCCACCTTGGATACGTAAGCTACAGCTCAATCACCTAATCTGGTATATCACTTCTGATTTCGAGGTGTTCCCATTTTACTATATCTATCTAATATATATATATATATATATATATCTGATATCTAATATTTAATATCTCTATATATCTAATATCTGTATCTATTATATAAATGAAATTAATGTACGAAAAGTGAATGAAAAGAAGACAAGTTAGGGCACTTTTTACAACATTTGACAATTTTGCGAATATTTCTTAGGACGAAAGCAGCGAGAAGCGTTCCAGTCCAGTTCACCGACTTTCGTAGTAGTTAGCCGTATATTCACGTGCACGATGCGTGAACTATTCACGATTTGTTGACCAAAGCTGCACAGATTGCATGTTTAGAGTGTCATCGAAATCACCTAAAGCGTCGAAAAGTTAGGAGAAGCAGTAAATTGCCTCAAGCAAGAGTAAGTTCTGGGTCGGTCGCCATCCAAATGCATCACGAGAACTTTCTGGAGGTATCAAAAGGCAAATGCTGCCATCCTCATTAATATTTGGAAGGAATATCCATGTTAAGTACTTCAATATTAGAGGCACATTGTTGTACTCGGGTGCCGTAGATATCGAGAATTTAAAGACTTCTCCTGTGTAATTGGCTTCTTGTGGGCAAACGGAAGGTACTATTTCATGAAGCTGAGAGGTCGATGGGAACGACGGTATGCACATGTTTTGATTCTTCAAATTCATCTCCATATCCTTGATTTCTTGAGGGGGGTAGTTCTTCTTGTATGGCAGTACGTCTGGGGTCAAAGCGTGCAAGCATGGAATGGGGAAGGAAAGGTGAAGGAAACCCGGTGAAATTCTGTGCGCTTCCACCAGTTTCTACTGGATTATAACAGGTGTAATCCAACAGAAACTGCACTGAAAAACGCTTGATCATCTACCTTACAGCCCAGACATATCGCCATGTGATTTTCACATGCTTGAACCCCTCAAAGAAGCATTTGGAGGCAAGCGATTCCTAAGAAATGGAGTGGTGTTCACATTGTCCATAACTAACTGCTTTTAACGCTATCACAATTTTCACATGACGGCAATTTTTACCTATTTCCACACACATTTCTCTAAAATGAACTTACCATTTTATTACAGTATTGGTTCCTCACAAGAATATTTTCCTATCTCATACCCTCGAAGAGCGTATCATAAACAACATCAATATCACATTTCATATTTTGTAATAGTGTGCCTGCGAGGTTTTTCTAGATGGAACTCTCCGTTTGCCTGACGTTTCGGTTTTTTCGCTGTCTTCAGGGGCCTAAATAGGGGATGATTGGAACAATACTACATTTATCCCGTCAAATGCCACACTACCCTGGGTCAGTGTATCGATAATCGTTCAAGGTAGTGAAAACAGAACCCATGTACATTCAAAATAGTCTCCAACGTGTTGTTCTATCGGATGTGGTGCGGCTGGTTGCACGCACTTGTCATTCAGTGTACCAGCGAATGAGTATTGATGCCTGTAGATCACCAGCGATGATATAGATGATTTCATCTACACACAGAATTTCAGGCTGTTATACGTCACAAACTGGTACAAGTGGCAAGAACTCATTCGTTATCGACAAGCATTCATTCCTATTATTCATCGATAGGTTTCTTTTAAGAATCCAAAACGCCTCCAACGTCTTCCTTGCCGATATTTCTGTTTCGTGAGCCAGTACAAAGCATTTCATATCATAATCGTTTCCGTTGTTGGCCTCATGTCTATGCCTTCTCCAATCATCTCCTATTTGGGCCCCTGAAGACGGCGAAAAAGATGAAACATCAGGCAAATGGAGAGTTCCATCTAGAAAAACCTCGCAGGCACACTATTACAAAATATAGACGGAATATGCTGAGGTTTCAAGAAAAGAGAACATTTGAACTACATTTCATTTTTTTTTCCTTTCCTCAAATAGATCTCACAATGTACAGCATATTTTATGGTTGAGAATCTTTGTGAACTTCCATTGATCGTACAGTTAATTTGCCAAACTTTAAACTATCTTGTATACTTTACAAGTGTACGCTCCTTTTCCTCAGGTAGTTGAAGGCATCACTTACGGCTTCAGGCGTTCCGGCGCGCTATTTTCTACAAGAAGTTCGATTGGAGCGCGCCAGTCTTGGGCAGGCGCCATATCTTCCGGGCCGTTTTTTACGGCGATTAGGAAGAAATGGACGGAATCACACCCCTCTCCATAATCTATGATCCATACGAATACTCCATCTGAAATCCGTACCACCTCAGATTCGTGGGGAGATACCTTTGAGCAGAGCAACTGTCGACGAGAATGCTTTACGAAGAGGCTTAGAGAAACGTACGGTGATTGCTTTTTTAAGTCCACACATACGGAAAATGTTAGTATACACTAAAACTCAGTATCATTTTTGTTTCTCCGATTAATTTCAACTTCATCAACTTCTTTCTTCAACTTATATAATTAATCTTGTGCATATTTGTAGATGTTCATCAACAAATTCACCATAGATTTAATACCCTCCAATGTAAACAGAATAAATTACAAACACAATAAAAAACATTTAGGGAAAGAAAGACAAGAAGAAGAATGACCACCGGCTTGAGCATCACATCACATTAAATGTGATAGTGTTAAAAAAAACTAGACAACTATAAATACAGACAGCTTGAAAAGTGCGGGTTGAGAACTATCACGAAGAGTGACAAATTCACTTCATCTCAAGGAGTCATGTTACCAATTGGATTGTCGAGCCATGGATACTGATCTGGACAAGGTGAGCAAGTGAGGAACTGATGCTCTTGACTGCTTAGGCCCGGTGTTCGGTACATGCATTTGTTCGGCTTTGAACAGAACCTCCTAGATATGGCTGGATATTGACTCATTGGTTCTTGAGAGCATTTCACCGCATCGGACTGAAATGAACACTACTTAGATGTCGTCACCCCAGCAGCTGTATTAATGTTCAGGAGGCAGCCACCCTATACTGCACATCCGTGACGTTACAATGTCATTTTTAACAAATTCAACTCGTCACCTGGGCAATTTGACTAAGTGGTACAGGATTTTTCATCCAATGAATGAGTTGTTTCAATGTTACAACGTAGACATCTTTCCTGTAGAGGATCTCCTCCAGAAATCTGTAATGTAAGTTAATAAGAAAAATCAAATTTTGATTTCGGAAAAAAAAAAGTGTGGTGCTAATGCGAACCGTTGCAATGCCTGCATTCCAGTGTTTCTTCCGTTCAGTTGAAGAAGGTCGGCATTCAAAGCGAGCACAAATGGAGCACGACTTGCTGTGTAGCTTCGATCGAAATTGGAGAACAGCATGTTCGTCTGCAACATTATTATTCGAGTAGTTGCTGTCTTCACAATGATTTTTCATCCGAATGGTCAGCGCTGAGGTAAAGAAATATGAAGTTAGAAGCAGAAATGAACTAATAAGTGGCATCGTGTCTCAGTTATGTGTGAATGTCGATGTGCATGTGTATGTCTGTAGATGTTCACGTGCATCAACGCACTTCTCCGTGCCAATTCCAATAAAAATGCTTTCAATTGGACTTTTCAATCTTTACCACATTGATTAGCGATCACTCACCAATTGATCTACAGTAGTGTTCAGATCAACAGCCGCTCTTATCATACTCGATCTTCGGAAACTGTCAATCTGCGGCAGATAGGTCCCATAGAACTGATTAAGCGGAACAGACCAAACACCCGGGAAAGAGCTGCAAACAATTTCAACGTGAAACCATCTATCCAGAAAAAATCAGAGATATGCCTCACCTCTTTGGACAATTGGCATCGTAACAGTCCCATGGAACCAAGTGATCCAAGGTTTGAGGCCAGAATGGATCGCCATTAACTCCAGGATTTGCAGACATCGAGTTGTCATAGAGGAATCCTGCCCGAGCCATCATCTGTAGCGTAGAATTCACATTTATTAGAGCATGGATAACCACTTATTGTCGGACCTCAAATTGTTCATCTCCTCCAAGCGCAAGCTGTGGTGCACGCATGCCAACAATTTCTTCCTCATTTGCATTGGCAAATTTCGCCATGATACGACGTTGACCATCCATTTCATTCAGCCATCTATCAGCGCTTGTTCCTTCCAGGGAAACATGTCTAAAAGAAGATTATTCTTTTTTCTGAAGGAATATCTTTGGAACTTCGGGGTAGAGTTTCAGTAAACTCACGAGATTGAGTTAGACGCCAGCTCCATTCCTTGTTGGAAGAGCCACTGGACAGCATCATAGTTTGTCCATTCGTGTGATACGAAAAATGTACCCTTTACAGGGCAGCCGTTCGGATTTCTGAAAATGTAGCTGACAGACGACTTTCACTAACATGAATGCTTTTCATTATGTCTAATTTGTCCCTCATTCATAACTGAGAAGGAGCGCTACTATAGATACTATAGTATTTTCAACGATACAGTAATTGTGGTATGTGGGCGCACTGCAGAAGTTTGTTCCGCCCATAATCGTTTAACTAATTATGGGGACCTCGCTAACTCGGCATTCCTCCCTAACGTCAGCTATAATACCAATTTATGACAGCTTTGCAATTAATGCCACCATAGTAATATCTCATCTCTTGATCTGGAAGTATTAGTGGATCCATTTCCATAAACAAAATTACCTGCACTCATCTACTTTTTTATTTATTTATTTGTTTGTTTATTATTTTTTTTTATCTATTTTTATTGTCATTTACCTGTACTTGACTGTCTCGAACAACTCCCGATAATCAGGAAGAGTACGTCCATTAACAGCGTCATCAAACGTGAGCACAACAAATTGTGGAACGGTATTGGGTGCTAGGCCACCGGGAGGTTTACGTCCTAAAAACAAAAGTTTTCAACAATTGTAAGTGCTCAAACTTCTCATTTTATCTTACCAGTAACTGAGCAGAAACAATCAGGAAGTCGACAAGTTGCCTCATTACATATAGTGGCAGGTGGTCTTGGCGTGAAAGCTTTGGAGCTGAAGCGAAGTCCATTACCCGCCTCGTATCTGATTTCAGACGACCTCGAGGCTGAAATTCAAAAATAGTTCCACGCTACGTTGGAAAATTTTAGAAAAAAAAAGAAAACACTAGCCAATATGTCTGCAGTATCCATCCTCTATAAAGTGATAACTGTCGCACTGGCAAATCCCATCCGTACAGAAAGAACCACCAGAGCAGTCTTCGCCACGAGAGCATGACTGACCTGGGGCGGCGAACGGAGCGGCGTCTGGAATATGCGTATCCTAACCGCTATATTATAATGCTAGAGCCTAACCGATCACAATGTTTACATATACGAAATATACAGCAATTCGTCTGGGTTTTTTTTTTCATCACATACCTTTGCTCCTGCAAATCCCATCAACAATTACATGATTAGCAGCACAGATACAAATTTTGGAGTCATTGTCACAAATCGAACCACCAGTGCACATCTCGCCTTTTGCACATGATTCGCTCGGAGCTGCTCGAGGAAGTTGATCAGCTGCAATGATTGGTACTATATTTTCAAAATATCACTGGATCATTACTTTAACCACTTACCACGAAGGCAACGACCGTCACGTTCATACAATTTGTCCGGACAACGGCAAACACCATCACGACATTCTCCACCGTTGATGCACACGTCATTGTCGCGACATTTAGTTCCCAGAAAGCGATGACGGATAACTTTCGGACCTAAGAAGATAAAGTTTGAGTTAAGGATGTAAAGGATGCGTCAACGCGTTCACTTCGATTCAGAGTCGTTAAGGTGTGTAACTGGCCTCTACAATGACCTTGCGGTGGGTAGCCGATGTGTCAAATCCCGATGTCGATATGTCAGTGTTTTTACCCTTTCAGACGATTCCAATTTATCGACCCCGAAGAGATGAAGGCCTTGGTTTGCACTAGGGCGGACTTGAACCTCCTATCAATAGTGCAGGTAGCGGAAGTCTTACCGACTACGCCACATTTGAGGTAATTTTCAAATGTACGGTTTTATTTAACGGTTCCACTATTGAGATTGTCAGAAAGGAACGGACTATTTCGGAGAAAAATTGAAAGTGGCGCAAGTCACAGTTTATTGGGCACATGTGGTATCATAGGCACCTCCACACCTGCTCTCAAGTTCCTTACTATTACATAACAGTTATACTTACGAAATGAGGATTGAGCTGCGGTGGTTTCGAAGAGCGGATGCTCGTCTGGAATTGCCTCGATGATGATAGGCTGCAGAGTAGTGGTGGTAGTGGTAAAGAAATAATTTTCTTGAAACGATGAAGTCGTTCTTCCATTCTGAAGGTTGATTATTCAAAATTACTCATAATACAATAATCCTAGTTTAGTATTTTTTTTTTTTACAGAACATTGGAACTCCGTCAAGAATAATTGTCATGTCAAGCAATTGGATGCTTCACTCTTTCATTCATCGAAAGAAGTGTTTCACTACACAAAATCACATTATCTAATAAATGATTTAAATAAATTCAAGAAAAAGCTTACCAGATTGAATTCAAATCTTTCGCACCATCCATTCGGGCTCAAGGCGAATCCTGGACCACATTTGCACACCATGTCAATACATGTTGACCCTTGTGTGCATGTATCGCTAACAGGATTGCATGTTTGACCATATTTCAACTTACGAAGAGTCACACCTGCACAAAATAAACTACTACTCCTTACAAAAGGAAGCTACTTCTAACATTTTCCGGTATTCCACGTACTTATGAGAAACGCCAAAGGAATTTTCGTATTTTTATCGGCACGAAATTAAAAATTACAAATTATACGAAAGACAACATGTGTTTTGGAAGCATGCTTCTCTATAGAGAATACAAGTTATATACCATACAAAGCGAAGTTGCTAGTAAGTAGTGAGCATTTGATCCAGAAAATTACTGATTATCGATTGTGAGAAGACCAAGCGCTCACAAACACGAACTGTACATTATTACCACGCAGTAGAAGCAAAAAACTCTGTGATTAGAAAACGAGTGGGAGTTAAGAACAGTAGATAGGAGGCGTCCCTACTGTCCCAAATGTCCCTCTCCACGCATTAAGCGATAGTTGGTGAAGATTAGAGAGACAGAAAAATAGGAGGTCGTAAATACACACAACACGCGCTGATGACACATAAAATTAGGTGAAGGAAAGGTCCGACGTATCGGTGGTTGGGAATCAATAACACGTTTGTTATTGATCTGATAGCTATGGATCGTTTACCATGACTTGCAACAGTTATACTCTTCGCTAGCAAAGCCGCCGGATGTGATGTAACAGTAGGATCGAGGTGGGCAATTCGGTTCAAGTCCGTTGCACATGATAAGCCGTCCGTCGTCGTCACGTGTCGGCTCATTTCCAGGTGGGCACGCTCCATTCCCGCTGCCCGTCTTGTAAGAACCCAGCGTCGTGCCGCTACTTCCCTTGCTCTTCGGCCTTGGTCGCCGAATAGGTGGCCCAACGATACGTGGACGCTGTGTCTCTTGTCTGGATGGTGTGCGTGGTGACGGTATGACAGGCATCGTTGTGCTATCCGTGAATTCTGCCGGATCGACGATACGTTCCGATGACAACGTCTCCACTTTGTGTTTCGCATAGGAGACCGGCACCGGACGTTCGCCAAGCTCTATCTCTGAAATATGTGTTAGTGTTAGCTCGATTATCCATCGTTTCAGACCACACATCATGATTATTTCCAGACACACTTTATCGTCGGTTCAGCGTGTTGTTTTACGCGAATTGACGTTAGTTAATATTATTAGAAAGCAACGATTTCTGGTGAGTTCAAAGCACTCGTACTGTTGGTCGAAAACAAAATCAAAGCACAGTGAGAGACGGTGAGAAGAGGTTTGTTTGTGCGTCTTTGCCCGTGAACGAATAAAGCCAATCAATGTGGATTATCTCTCAAAGTGCTATGAATTCGATGGGTCCAGCATTCCATTTCACTTTCTTTGTAAGAAAGATAAACAATTAGACTCTTTGAAATAATCGAAAGTAGTTTTGTGTTATACAGTGAAGAAATGTTTGCGATGTAACGCCATTATATTTTCCAGCACTCTATTAATACTATGTTAGAGATTCCTAAAGACGAGAACACGCCACATTAGTGTACACAGCCGTTTACACCAACTTTCCGACTCATTCGATCACAATATTTCTATATCGCTCTCTGCCAGTGCCAGTAATTCGTTGAGTTGACATCGTTTTGGAAAACGGCTGTGAACTATTCGATGAATAAAAAAGAATGAAATGCTGATCGCTAAATATTTCCTGCAGAAGCTCCAAATTATTACAGCGAAATATGGGAAAGAAATTAGTTGTCTTAGATTTTTCGTTGACGTCTCTCACTTTACTGCTGACATTGTAGTCATAGAAAGTAGATGGACCGTACTAGAATACTCCGTTTTCGATTTAGTGAATTCTCGAAAAAGGATTATCATAAAAATGTTAATTTTACACAGAGCTTGAATGTCAACAACGTCCTGAAATCTCACTTTCAAGCGGCTCACAAACACCGTCATGATCCACAAATCCGGGCTTGCATTTGCATCGTCCCACAACACAAACTTTATTCACTCCGCAGTTCGTATCATCAACGCATTCGGGGGAGGCTGAATTTAGTGCTACTTACATTCGTCTCCTATTAACTCCACACAAAGCCATCAACAATTTACCTGTATTGAACGAAGCAGGATACGTAGGTGCTGACTGAGGAAGAGGAGTCATGGCAGTTGACAGCGGTGGTGGTTGACATTGCACACCAAAGACAATGTAGCCGGGTGGGCACATGCAAACACCAGTTTCTTGGTCACAGCTGTAAGGAAATCTCAGATTCGAAGGAATTAAGAGCTGCCTTGAAAAGGAACGAATTCAATCCGAATACATTACCT
Organism: Necator americanus; assembly: GCF_031761385.1. NCBI lineage: Eukaryota > Metazoa > Nematoda > Chromadorea > Rhabditida > Ancylostomatidae > Necator > Necator americanus. The sequence continues at coordinate 2,981,831 of NC_087376.1, forward strand.
TGATCCTCCTTCGCAAAGTTCTCCATTATCACAGCTGTCCAACGGTTTAGCTAAAACGACGTTTTTCATCGTTGGTGTAGATGGCATAGGAAGAGCAACACATTGTCCAGAAACGGCGATGTATCCATACTTGCATCGGCACTGTCCACCTTGACACCTGAAAAAGTACATCTCGAGAAGCTTTCCGCCAAGACAGACCATGCCACCATCTGAGGGTGTGCCCATTTTACTACATCACAGGCATGCATTTTTTGTCTAAAATGTTGAGTCCTGATTTGGAAAAAGGAATCCAGGAAACAATGGACTGCACTAACGAGCTCTCTTGGGTACATTCCGTATTTTCGTCACATGATTCTCCAGGAGCGGCAATTTTTCGATACGTTTGAGCCACACAACTGTCACCTTGAAGAACAGGCTTTTCGGGTGGACATGCACAAACCTGAATCAAGTGCGGAATTTTACATCCACAGCATTGCATTCAATTAATAATACTATAAGCTTACCTTTACTTCGTTGCAAACACTTCCAGCTACACAAGTCTCGCCGTTTGCACATTGCTGTCCAGGTCTTGCATACATGGGTGTTCCTGAGAAAGAAGGTGTTTTTTGCGGCTTTTTTTCAAATGGCTAGCGAGCAGAACGATACGAGCAGTTGGTTACTGCATCCATTATTTCACATAACATTTCTAACAGTAATAGTAGTGCTCAGCAGGTAGTAATAGAACGTTCACAAGCAGTAAAGAATTCCCAGGCACTAGCTTGCAAGTATGATCTTGGGAATGTCACAATACTGACACACTGATCAACCTTGCCACTCTTGGTCGATCCGCTTAAGTCTAACATTGAATTGATTACTATTGATCAGTGCGTCTTTTTTGAGACATATATAATTGTGCAGTGACGACATTCAGAGCATCTTATGCATCACATTATGGTATTCCTGTAAAGGAAATGTAAGATCAATACCGTTTTGTGTGAATTGGTGTGGCCTTATTTGCGTGTTATTTGGTCAAAGCTTCACAGTGTTCAAACAGGGTAACAGTTAGATATTTTGGAAAAAGTCACTCTATGAGCTCCCCTGGTTTCACGTTAATCAAAAAATGACAAAAAACAATTAAAAATGCATGAGCACACAACAAGAAACACATCTATATCTTCGTGGATGGGCGCAACCGTAAATGTTTCAGCTAACTTGCTATTTAGCCTGCAGAAGAATTTCAAAAAAGAAACCTGGATCTCGAATATGATCACGAAAATACCGAAGCCAAACCTTGATGCCTTGCTTTGCCGAGCACTTTTCGTCGGCCAGCCTCATGTGGCGGTACACATCCATCATGGTGTAGTACGTAGTCGTCAGGACATTGACAGCTAAGGTTACGACACACTGTGTTGCCACGACAATACAAGCCAATTGCAGCACATTCGTCTGCGTCTGAAGCTGTATTAGCGTTGGTTAGCGTTGGTGTTGATGCATGCGTGACGGTTTGCGGTAGAGCAGCTGTTGCAGCCAGCGATGATGATGGTGGAAGGGGACGAGGACGTGATTGCAGATGATGCATATGATTATAGGTGAGCTCTGTAGCGTGCACGCTACCTGGATTCAGAATCGCTGCCGATGATGTGGTTGATGTGGACGTCTCGCAGCGGCCTTGCGCTGACGCTTGCATGCCGGGTGGACATACACAAAGACCGTCTACGCACATCGCTCCGCCCACACAACTATCAAACGGTCCTGAAAACAAAAATCTCTGTGATTTATCAGCAGTAATGGTTCAAATCAATTTTTATGCATTCGATGCAAAGATCAAACAATATTCCATATTGCTTTTGACGTCAGTATGATGGAAATTTTAAGATCCTTGAATGTTCAACACAGCTGTAGTTGTAACAGATTTTAGGTGCGGTTGACCAACCACCATTTGCTACACGCTTTCTGTTTGGACGATCAAGAAGAGAAGTTGGGAATTCATAACTGATTACTGAAGTATTTAAAGGCAAAAAGAGCCACTCACCGCAGTTAGATCCCGGGGGAATTTTTCTTCCTTGTGGGATATTGAACTGTGTTGCAGTTGGTGCTATACTTTGGGCAGCAACAGTCTGGAAATGCTCATTGAAGAGAAGATACGTACCAATTTCCTAAGTTCTAAATCTACTTGATATGCAGGGTTCGGTAGATACTTTTGTTGTACTTGTGAAAAGACAGATGTCGGCTAAATTTGTTTAGCGTAATTAATGATGACATTACTTTTAGGGGGTGATAAAACTCACCGATGGAGGAAGAGTTGGTCGTGGTCCTGATTGGATGCAGATGCCTCGCTGTACGATCATGGTTGGATCGGGGCAGATGCACCAACCTTCACGACATACGGATCCACCGACACAGATTCTCGAATCCGTGCATGCACCGCCTGGAGGAGAGGTAACCGGCTCATTTTCTAAACATGAGACGAATTACTAGATGAGATGGTCTGAATAGTTATCTGAAGATGTAATTGATACAGAATAAGTCAAACTTGTTGCCAGCCGTGCTACCGGACAAATCTGTTGATCAAGAGAGGCCTATCACGTGCGATCTCTAGACTAGCCTCACACTAGTTGACAGTAAGATTGACATGTTAGGATTAGTAACTAAAACATGAGAAAAAAAAACAAACAAACAAACACACCGTTACATGATAAACTGTCAGAAGGGCATGCACAACGATTCTGTATACAGACAAGGGTATCATAGCACTTGTGAAGTTCCGAACATCGCTCTTTAACGCCAATATTTCCACTTCTGGGTACACAAGAACCATTTCTGGGTACACTTTCTAATCCACAAACACAGTGCCCATGGAAACAAACAGAACCCATTGTACAATGATGCGAGTCATCACATACTGCACCTGGTCCCGAAGGTTTCGTTATTTTCATCTTCGTATCCTTAACTGTTTTTGTCCCTTTCATAGTTACCATCCGTTTGAACGAATCTCTCTGCGCACAAACACCCTGGACCATTTTGTAGCCATCATCACAAACGCATAAATTCTCGTTGCAAGTGGCGTGCTCAGGACAATGAGCGTCTTCTCGGCAACTGTGTTCGGCTCTCAAAAGAACCATCCTCAAGCAGCGGGCGAAACTTCCATGGCACACGCACATGTTATTTACACATTGATAATGTTCCGGGCAGTCAGTGTCGATTTCACATTCGCTTTTTGATGGCCGCCTTCTAATTTCATCCGTCATTCGTACACATTTCTCTTCGATAAGAAGATTTCCCAGTGGGCAGCTACAAGCGCCTTCTCGGCACATGCTTCCTCCTGCACATATGTTGTCCAATTGGCACTCCTCTCCCGGATTTCTGACCATACTACTTGGTACGCACCTTCCGTTAACGTTTGTGAATCTTGGCATACACATGCAGATCCCTTCACCACTGCAGAACGAATTATCACCGCATGTCGTCTGTCGCCCACAAATCTTGCCTGGACTTCCCATTTCTAGAGCGTTATCCAGAAGCTGCCCACTTTCCACGCACCTTCCCAACTTCGAGATTCTTCCTGGTGGACAGACACAAGTCTTCGCAGAAGCTGCACATACAGCTCCGTCAACACAAATTTGTCCGTCGCTGCAATCATCCCCTGGACGAGCGGTGGTCACACAGATTCCAAGTATATCGTGCTTATCCTCATCGCACATACAAATATTCTGGATACATCTACTTCCACCCAAGCAGATCTCTCCATCATGACAGGATTCACCAATTCCAACTAGATCTGCATTTCTCGGAGTATCAACACACTCATCTTCCAAGAAAATAGTGTTTACTGGACACTGGCAGACAAGTCCCATCCCTTGGATATTTGAGCATTCGGAACCACCAGTGCAAAACTCGAAGTTCTGGCAATTTTCTAGCGGTTCTGCGAACTGACGGCTTTCGACGGAATCTTCTTGACTGTCTATATTTCCAAAATCTTCATGATCATTGCTGTGTTGTGATCCTGGGCTCATTCGTTTGCGTATACTGCAGATGCCATTTTCGGCATAAGTATTGGGAGGACATCGACAGAATTGCTTCTGACACAACGAATTACCTATACAGATTGAGTTGTCTCCGCAATAGTCTCCTGGCATTGCTACTCTTAGTCTCAAGCTTGGTTTTGCACCCTCGGATATCACATCTCCAGACCTAGTACTAGCACCTTTAGCAGAAGGAATTGGGAAGCTTTGAAATTTTGGCATTTGGGATTGGGCGTAGAGCGGCGGTGTCATTTGTTGCGAGTTAGCATTGCCATAGACAGTCTTGATCTCAGGATTGCTCGGAAAATTGAAAGGAGGCTTGGTAAAGTCGAGCGGAATCAAAGAAGCTGGATATGATTGGAATGACCTGAGCATGGTTGACACATCTTGAGGATTGCTCTGCTTAATGGTCGTACTTGGTACAGCTCCTCCAACGAAAGCTGGTTCACAAAAATTATTCACTAGCCGAAAGCCGGTTTTACATAAACATAACCCATTGTCACAATAACTCGAGTTGTGACAATTCTTCGACGTCACACATCCTAATCCGGGCGTAGCAGTAGTTCTTTCGCATCGTCCATTCACAGTCGCCATTCCGCTTGGACATTCGCACACTCCACTAAACAGTCCACAATAGCTGTTGAAGGAGCACACTTGGCTTTTCGTACAATCCTCTCCAGGATGTGCTATCGTTGTACTACACGGCTTCCCCGGAGTTGTGGGAGTGGCGCAAGTGTCTGCGATTGGCTGACAATAACCTCCAGCTGCATAGTATCCAATCATACAACGGCAGAGTTGATGGAAGCAGAACGAGTTAGCCGGGCATTCGTCTTTACTTCTGCAAATGTGTCCATATATAGTCTTCGGGAGCTTTGGATCTACTTCTGAAAAGCTTGGATTCGCCTTTAGAAGAGCCTCGAAAGCTTCGAGCTCCTTCATCTTATCCACTGATAGTGTTGGATTTGCAGAAGTGCTTGAAAGTGTTACTGATACAGTATTCGGATAGTACACTGTAGTAGTCTCACTTGTTGCTGGATACTTGTTGAACACTGGATAAACTTGAGATTTTTTCACACATTTCTTGTTCACGTCGGGAACTTCATCCTCTGAGCACCTACAGATCCCGTCCAAACACCTCGCTCCACCGCTGCATGTCTGCCCTGGTCCGCATCTTTTTCCAGGCATTACCATCTCGATTTCTGCTATGGTTGCACATTCCTTGCCATTGTTTACTAGTTGTCGTGTGCACGTGCATACCCCATAGAAGCAGTGTGCTTCTCCTACACAGTCGTAACCTTTGCGTGGATCGCATTTTCCACCGGGAAGCACTTGATGAATAGCCTTCCTGCAAGTGTTTTCAACAATCGTCTCACCTTTCTTGCATCTACAAACTCCTCTTATGCATTCAGTTCGATAGGGGCACTCTAAGGTTAGTGTACAGGTAAACCCTGGCTGAAACTGATCCGGACTCTTCTTTGGAGGTGCAGCATTACTACCGTACTCTTTCTTGCCTTCACCACAAGTACCAGTGTTGTCAATGGTGCCTTGTTCACATGTGCAGGTGCGATTGATGCACACTGATCCACCTGTGCAGTTCGTCTTCGCTTCACAAGGTTGACCTGGAGCGGAAACTAGTAATTTGTCAATTATCTCATTAGCCTGCTTGTGGCTTCCAACGCATTGATCGTTAATGATCACCTCGAACTCGTTGCATACACAGAACCCATCTCGACATCTTGATCCACCAGAACACAAGTCCCCCTCTTGACACTCAAATCCTGGACCCTTTACGGATCCAACTTTCATTAGGGTCGTTGAACTTGGCGTTGTAGATGAAGGTTTGGGACGTGAAGGAACCAAAACGTTTTCTCTTCGAACACATCTTCCTTTCGATGCTATGTACTTAGCAATACAAACACACATCCCAAATCTGCACACACTTCCATGCACACATTTTTGCCCATGTTGACAGGATTTTCCCGGCTCTGCCTTCCCCATTACACATTTTCCGGAGTCCACGATGTGTCCTTCAGGACAGCGGCATAATCCGAACTCGCAACTAGATCCTCCATCACATGTTTGACCATAACTACAGCGTCCTCCTGGTGATTGACGACATCTTCCATGGAGTTCTGAAGATCCATCTACACATTGACAGATATTTTCACGACATGTAGATCCACCAGAACAGCGATCAGCGGCTGCACATTGACTGTTGATGTTTTTGAAAGCTCCGATAGTCGAGGTACACACACCATTCTGAAAATATTTATACGTTAATATTACATGTATGAAATATATTTGATAATACAATTGTGAGCAAGATGTTCTGCATTTCCTGAGCTAGAGAATTTTTGTCAAAATAAAAAAATAACTGTTTTCACTAATCGAAAGTTAATCTCACATTCAAAGCTAGGAAGGATTTCATCGACCGAGACACTGTGCCAAGTGGTTCACCAGCATTAAATCCTATGAGAATGTTCTACTTAGGGGATGTGACAGATCACAAAAGTTTTGTCGGAAGTTTCATATAGTAAAAACCATGAAATTTTTCCAGTAAAATCAACAACAAGCAAGAGTTTCGCAAAAAAAAAACTTCCCAGAACGTTTCTAGCCTAATCTTCGGAAAATCACTCTACGAAGTTCTCTTTTTTTTTGCAATACTTAGTGCAGGTGGTCTCAATTATAAAGAGAAAATACAGATAACACGAGGTTAAATAAAATCCCAGAAAAACTCTTCTTCTACAAAGTTACCGTTGTCAAAATCTTCTAATTCTAGGTGGTTATGTGGTGAAATTTTACCCGTTCCCAACCACCTACTCAATGAATAATATGCAGAAACAATATATTCGTATAACGAATTGGCAAAATTCAATAAGTCGGTAAATCTTTGCAGAAGCACCTGAAGGGTGAATCCAGCGTTGCACTGACATCGTCCAGCAATACATCTTCCATCTTGACATTCTCTATCAGCTACACATCTTCCATCCATAGATCTAGATCCAACCATAAAGGAATCTCGATCACATTCATCAGGCGTAGTACATTGGCAAATCCCATCCTTGCAGACTGTGTTTCCAGGACATCTTGGAGAAATTCCGTTTGGATCGCATTTCTCGTTGATTCGAACAACTTCCGGAGCACATACACCATCAACTTCGACGAATCCATGTACACAATGGCACACGTTGTCAATACAGATGCCGTTTCCGGCACTACATCGAGAAGCACCAGGCCAGCATACCATTGACTGTTCAACTACGCCACGACGATATCGACGGGATATTTCTGTTTTTGCACACATCACACCATCCGGACACACACAACGATTATTTTGGCATTGTTTTGGAGGTTCACATGCTTCATCACACTGGGTTAGTGGGTCGATTGTGTTACTTGAACAAAATCCGTTGGTTATTGTATGAGTAGTAGGGCACACGCAGATCTGATCAATGCAGGAGAATCCTTTCGAACATTCCGGAAGACCGTTGAGGTAGCCGCACTTCTCATTACGATTTGCATATTCTGAAAATTGAGTTAGTTCACACGAGGTTAGTACAATTGTTAGAGTTTATTTAGTTACAAATCTTGACTGTCTTCAACTCCACAGAATCGATAGGCATATATTTTACTAGGTTGCAAGCTAATTAGAATTGGGAGATCACAATGTCAAGGACTGGTTAGAACGCAACATCATCACCTCTAGGAGAAGTTAGTATGTCAACAGTCTTATCTATCTACTCTATCGTTGTTAGTGTATTTGTTAGAAGTTAGGATTTTTGTTAAAACAAAATACGAAAACCACAAATCCAGAAAAGAAAGTTCTCTTTAACCAAGAGACTGCGGCAGAAATACAATACCTGGTACACAGGTTTGGTCTACTTCCTTAAAGCCTTTAGGGCACACGCAGATACGATCCACACATGTTGTTCCAGTGTAGGCAGCTGAACACTGTAAATCGCTTCGACATCCAACTTGCCCAGGATAGACTACTGAAAAAGGGAAGAATAAGCGTCCAGAATTCAACAAATGGAACATAGAAAAAAGATCGAGTTAACTACAACAAAAGTAATGTTATGGCGGCCAAAAAGAGGAGGTAGGCGAAACAGGTTGTCCTCGAACACAAAACCAAAACAAACTTATATATAGTCGCGTCAAAACGACATGAAAAACTGACATTTGGCGCAAGCGGTTGCGCTCAAAGCGGAGCGGTGAAGCGTAACGGTTGGCATCGTGTAAGAATCCACGCTACCGCTACACACCTCTGCAGTTCACCATGGTCCCACCTCGATTCCAACCGCTGTCTCCACCGCACCGCTTCCGAGCGCGGCCGCTTGCGCAACGGTCCGTGCTTCATGTCGTTTTGACCCAACTATACATCTCAGTAACAAAAAAAAAACCGCGTAGATGTTGCTAGAAAGCTGTACCTCTTTCGCAACGCCCTTCAATATTCACATGGGTGGAAAGGCACTGACACGACGGAGGATTGGTGTTTCCATTACAGTATGCTCCAATCATACAGTCGGTGTTAAGCGAACATGGCACTCCAACTCCCGACTGCTTGCTTCCACCTAAACCTCTACTTATTTCTGTCAAATTAAAAAATAGTAGACCTCTCAAGCCGTACCAAGTGAGATCTTCATGTGGTTCAGCTTACTGTTCGGTCTCATTGTGGGTGGTGGCATGGATGACTGATAGTTGGCATAGGTGACCTGATTAGGTTGCGCCTGTAAGAATACTAATTGAGGAGTAGTATGAGTTATTCAAGGATTAAGAGAGTCATACCGGATAGATGGGTGCTGTCATTGGTTTCTCTTGGTGAACATTCTGAGATTGTCCATATTGTCCGCCGAAAGGTTGCATTGGTTGTTGTGGAATCTTGAATGGGGTAAAATCATGAAATCTTGCTGCAGTTCTTGAATACAAACCGAAAATTAGATTTACCTGAGTAGTAGATGGCACAAATACTGGTGCTAGTGTGGTCGAAGGGATGAACACAGGTCTTGGTTGTGCTGGCAGCTGAGTAGCAGGGAGTGGAGGAGGAATTTCGGACATCGCAGCTGTAGGTGGCATGACCGTTGATGTGGATGCAACTAAAATTAGTTAATGTATGAATTCAAATATTTAAAAGAAAAAGTGTACAAATAAGGAGAAAAGTGTGATAGTTGCTTCCATGCTATTGATTTCGTTTTTACAAAAAGTTGATTCAGAATATGTATGCACTGCAGAAAGCTACATAAGTTCCATATCTTGCAGTAAGTCACAAAAAAAAATCAAACCCGAAATCAGTTAGAAATTTAGTAATGAAAGCGCACAAGCGTAGGTTTCCACAGCACTTCTTCTTTGCTGTTTGTATCTAGGCAAGAAATAAATAAAGCTGCATACACAATTATATTTTAGTTTATGTAAGGTTAGCATGTTACAAATAAAAACTCACCAATTATTGGCTTAATTGAAGAGATATGAACACAATCGCCGTTGCTCAAATCGGTGTTAGGTGGGCATACACACACTGGTATCACTGTATCGCAAACTGATCCACGTACGCATATTTCACCGTTGTCGCATAGTTCACCGGGTCCTAGTTAGTTTCCTTTTGGTATGCAACAAACGTTTAAGCTGTACGATAAGTATAAAAGTGCAGTTATAAGTCACACTCAAACAAAGCAAAGCGTTCGACTTTATGATGCACGAATTCACTCGTTTTATTGTTTGTTAATTTGTGCTTATTGTTATTAATTTAATGAAAATTAATCATACGCAAGTGTCTGATCCTAAAAACTTACCGACTTCTTTGCGTTCTTGTCTTAGAACACAACGGCCTTCATGTTGGACTAATGGAGCCACACAGGTGCAACGACCCATCACACACGTTGATCCATGATCACATTCGGCCAACTCCGAGCATAGTGCTCCTATTCCCACTAAAATATTCAACGCATCCGCTCGGCATTTGTTATTTTCGTCATTATTATCTCTCCAGATATCAAAATATTCCTGCATTCCATTTTTTCACCATTTCTTTGAAACGTATCCATCCTATTCAATAACAAATATAGAAGTGTAGTTACATGTACTGTGTTATGTTTTTTTAAACATGAAAGTTACTCTCAAATCCAAAGTGACCAAATAAGCACCATGTCAGCTCAAAGAGTACACGAATTGTAGTTTAATAATGAGGAAAATTGCAGAAGTAAAGGGAAAAGTAATTCAGACAGTGAGAAACTTGAACCTATTTTTTGAATGGTGAAACTATTTAAAAGATGATTTTCCCTGAGATAACATTGGATATTCAAGTGATAGAAACCTTGGTAAATATAATCAGGGACCGCCTTATGCTTGACGCTTATGCTATTAATAAAGAAAAAATCTCACTGTATTATGGTGCGGTATGCAAAAGCTAAGGTTAGCTAAATCTTAGTACTACTCGTCTGAGTTCTGTTCGCACAATTTTCCATGCCATAATCAGCAAAGGTGCATCATACTGTGTCTTACAAATAACAAGACTTTGTGATGAAAGCTAAGAAGCATTAAAAAAAAGAGAAACTATCTGTTTTTCTATGATAGGGCTTAAGCATAAATCAAACCTTTCTCAATCTGGATAGTAGCTGAAGGTGGAAGAACACATTCTCCGTCTTTTTCTTCCAGTTCACCAGGGCATAGGCAAAGTGCAATCGGATGCGTGCAAATCGAACCGCCAATGCACATCTCATTCTCACGACATGACTGTCCGGGACGAGCTATAGAAGCAATGAAAGATAGAAGAGAGGAAGTGGAAGACAAGGATCATGAAAGCACTACGGTTTAATTAACAGCATAGAGAAAAAGGATTTTCATGCACAAGCAAGCAAGTGGAAACATTCCAGAGTAAACACAAAAAATAACCACCGAAGCGCATTTTTTAGCTAGTATCATTGAGTTCCCTTTCGAAAATCGTTTTTTTTCCTCCTAGCAGAGATCATTCCTCAATACCTCAATTGCTGGGGATATCCAATGTTTACATACGTGTAAAATGCACGATTTGCAATCGAACCGTTTCTTCATTGCTCAAGCGAGTGGACCGCAAAATCGGTGTTCGCTTTCTTCTGGATCAACAATGTGACCCGAGGGCAACTGCGTCGAAATGCAAATATCCAACCCGCACAGGGACCCGGTTGATCGTCTTCAAACGTCTCAAGTGTTTAAACATCGAAACACCGACATTTCTGAACTTTGACCCGCCTAGGATATTCCATCTCAAAAAAGTCTATCTAATTAAATAATACAATCGAAAAAAAAATTAAGTGCTGAATTATGTAGGGTGTCGAAGATTTCTAGCATTATGATTCTTTTGAAATTCGTAGTCACAAATATTCAGAAGGACTGTGCCAATAAATAATATCTAGGAAATTGTTGAAAACTCAATCAATATCTAAGGGGGAGTATGATCTCTTTGTAAGGCAGAAGGACGAGTTAAACAGAAACAATAATGTGAAAGGAGACGTACAAAACTACAGAAAAAGGTGATTACATTACACATTTATTACGATTACACAAACTGCAAATCACTACTTTTTCCTTTTTCCCAAAGATGTATGAAATCCTTCCCATCGCCTACACAAATCATTCCCCAGCACAACCGCTCTCCAAAACGAGACATTGGAATTAGTCTATTGTAATATATCCTTGAAAAGATAATGACTACTTTTGGAAAAACTGGAGCTGTAATGATGTATTCTTTTCCTTTCGGACACTTGCTCATTACCTAGAGTTCGATTTCAAAAAAAAAAACAATGCGAAATCTGCAACGTAGGAAATTGAATGACAAGGTATTGAACGTTATGCCCATGAAAAAACCAGTCATTCATATGAAATCCTCTTCCTCACAAAGTCGAGCAAATAAATCTGCGCAAACCCAGTCTCTGGGATTTTTTCGGAACTTTTTACACATTTCAAAATAACATCTCCGGTAACAAGCTCAAACCAGCTCGAAAATTCCTTATCGAGCGATGCGGATTTGCTCAATCACTCATCTCTCCCCACTGACAGTGCTATTTGAGGAAAAAAATCGGAGCAGCGCACGAGTGCAAACAGTGTGAACTGTAGTCTGAGCAGCCAATAATAATGTTAACTCATAGCAATGAAGTTGGAGCAGTTAATACGTATAGAACAAAACAAATTCGATTACAACATAGCATAAGCATTAATGGTTATGCAATATCTTACCTAGAGTTGGGACCTTCTTCGTTGAAATAGCAGGAGCCGTTGTGGATGCGAAGAAATTCGGTTGAAATACAAATGGTTGCGATTCTATCGCAGACTTTGGAAGCAACTCGTTGAAGGTGTTTGCTCCACCGAATAAGCCTCCATTACTGTTCCCACTTCCAGAAGCGGTATTGCCCCATTGACCGTTGGCTCCGTAGTTGTTGCCGTTTGGGAATGAAGCATGCTCCTTGTTTGAGACGTTGTCCACATTACCGTACTTGCTGTTTTGATTCCCATAGTTAGTATTAGTAAAGGGTTCCTTGCCGAAAAGCGGACTGAAGTTGAATGTGAACGGTGGTGGGTTGGTCTGCGACGGATTCGGCAGAAATGCAGCTGGCGTGGATGGCTACAAACAAAAAATGGTATGAAAAGGTTTACTTCCTAAAGATATCAGAACTTTTGCGATCATTCTCGTCAAGAAAAACACTAACCGACTTCTCATAGTTTCCAAATGAAGTGTATGTGGACTGCGGCTTAATACAAGACAATGTCTCCAACTGCGGTACTGTTCCGAAAGGGCAGAGGCACCTCAATCGTTCGAGGTCACATACCGTACCGCCAATACAAGTCTCGCCGTGCGCACAGCTATTGTTGAGGATAGCTGAAATTATGAGAAATCAGGACCCAACTCCCTCACAACACATTCGCGGCCATCCGCGGATAGCGGTTCTTTGCTTAACACACAATTTGTGAGTCCGTGTTCCCGTGCTCAGCGAGTCATTCATACGTTTACCGTATGTCAAAAAAGTAGTGCGTGCAGTGTTTCTATTTACTTTAGTTGTGGAATACTGCACTTTTACTATTTCATTCTGAACAAGCAGCGCTTTCGATCCTTAGTCAAGAGGATGTCCGAACGTTTACAGTGCATTTAAAGTGGTTTTTCACAGTTTGATGAAGAAACATTTGTTCACTTCGGTAAGGAACAGCAATCGAAACCTCAGAAGAGAATTACGTGAGTGCGTTCACGATTTGACTCTTTAAAAAAAAGTGTACTAAACAAACAAAAGATGGAGCTCTGGAAGAAGCTTCACGGTTCGGTACTCTTACAAGAGACTAGATATGGCAAAATATTCTCTCTGGAGATTTTCAAATTTCGAAGCATTCCTAAGTACAACGTCGACACTATAGAAGTAATATTTGGCACTATTTTTGAGGGAGCATGAATAACCCTGGTTATTTACATGCATTTAATTCCATTTCAATCGAATTGGAGTACATAAATTATACACGGTTCATCGCTTGAAATATGTGAACTCCTCAAACTCACTCATTTTCATTAAACATTTGCAAAATAAATAAATCACACATTACTAACCAATATTGAGCATCGGCTGTTTACGATGTTTCCTTTGTTGACATTGTTGATTAATAAAGTCAAAGGCCATATCGTCCGGGCATACTCTCCTTTCCCAGTAACCCAATGATCTTAAAATGTGCAATGAAATATTTCGCTTGATTTCTACAATATACGGAAAGATATTGTGTTATACCCACCCAACTCCATTGCTTTGACATGATAAGAATGCCGATGGATTTCCGTCTGGATCGGCAGCAAGTAGGCCATCCAGTTCACGATTACACGGTAGATTAAGACCGATGTCTGATGCTAAAATAGGAGAATCATGGTATGAACAAGGTAAATGCACCACCAGTCAATGTAGAACGTTGAATAACAATGATTACTCTGAAGCGTTACCTAGCCTCATCGACTACTTACTGACTGCTCTTTTGATCTACTGTTTGATCTCATTTGAGAAGCGCAAACTTCACCGCATTCTAATTTACCTTCGCTTTAGCACTCAACCTCAGTGAACAAGACAAACATTGGTACGTAGTATGATGTCATTTAGCTATGTGGACGGTCATTTGTTCGGCAAACAAAGAAATTTATGATAAAAGAACATTTGAGCAATTAATCCACGATAACCACTACAAAAAAATAACGTGTACGGGCGCGAATTTGGCGGCAGATCGCAAAACCACCGTAAACCTCGCTTATTTTTTTCTCATAAAGTTTACTATCAGTAATATTTCAAGAATTTTTTCTACAAGAACATTGACATTACATCTAGAAAACAATGTTTTCGGAAAATAATATTCATGGATTAGAAATTAATACTGTAAAATTTGAATTTACCATCGAAACTAGTCAAGTGTACGAATGAACGCTTTTTGAAAGATCAAATCGAATGGTTACCGAGGTCAGAGCGAAATCAATGACATCGTTGCTTCATTGGAGAGCGTATTTTTACATAAGAAGCGTATATTACAATCAATATCCAACAGATCCAGAATCTCTTCGGTAGGATATTGGAAACTATCGCAGTAAGTGAAATATATGTATTTAATTATAGTTACAATAGATGATATTGATGATATTTTTTTTCAAACGATTTGTATTTTGAAAAGACTAAGCTGACACTGATACAACAGTTTTTTTTTACGCCATTATCGTAAGGAAACTACAAACTTACCTCTAACAACGATAAGAACAAATACAGCAGCGAGCAGTTCCCGCATTATTCAATTTCAAATAACAATTTCAAAAGTAATAGATAAGCTGTCGGGTGATCGAGATCTGTAAAATACAAAAAAAGAAGATAAAGGTGTACAAGTAAGATGGCCACAAACATGAGTTGCGCACGCGTAATCGTGTCCGAATGTTTGATGAGGGAATATGAGTCAGAAAGAGTTCATGAGGTAAGGCGTGTTCGAGTGGCTGACCAGAAGTGACGCACGTGAAAGTGTTCAGTATGGTCAGAGCCACGTACGAGTGGGTGCTTGAGGTTGAATGCGTTTGAATACGTCGAGCTCAGATGAAACCCGGAAACAGTCGAAGTTCGGGAACAAACTTGGAGTTCCGGTAAGGAGGTCGAACAGCCGTACAGCATCCATCCTCAGCGCCATACCGCTGAACTCAGATGGAAACTAAGAAGTCAGCGCGTTAACCACCAGAGGTGATTGCGCAGACTGCTGTGTGGAATGACCAGCAGAGCGGCCGCACACGGCTGCTGCTTCTTTGATACCAATTATTTACCAATGTTCGAAGCGTCAGCATCTCGACTAACATTTCGGGATGTGGAGAAGGAGGAGACAGGTCGGTAAAACAAGCCAACGGATTAGCCGTTGAGAAGCGAAAATGAAAAAAGAGGAGCTCGTCGAGCAGCAGCGAGCGGATAAGAGTCATGCTCCTCAACGAAGGCGATACTAAATGGTCGAGTCAACACTCTAACTGGAACTAACGACAAGAAGTGCTAATCCAAGATACAAAAAAGCTTATTCAGTTTGATGTTGACCAACTTCTGCACCACTAATCCAAAAATTCTGGTGTATACCTTAGACCAGTTCATCTGCGTATCGAGAGAAGTCGTTCCGAAAAAAATGAGATGCCCTCGCATTTTAACACAGCAACTAGTCACCCGACATATTGGAGACAAAAAGAGCACGGAAATCCAGAATTGTCGTAAAATCCTGTTCTTTCGAGTTCGACTTGCCCGGGCTACTCGAGTAAATTTTCGAAACTTGTTGTTGTGTCAACATAAGTTTGGTTTGTTGATGCGGGCGATGTAACGTACTTTTAAGATTGCGTGTATAAAGAAAACATTTCGAAATTACCTTACATTGAAATGATTCAGGTTTAGAGAGGTTAACTAGTTTTTTAGGGGCAAAATTATCCAAGATTAAGTTGAATGTAATAGATTAGGCTTGCATATTGAACGATTCTAGGATTTTTATTCGTAACAAAACTCGGAAGTGGTCATTTCCATGCTCTGTAGTGGTACCGTCCCGTATCTGTGTTAAACTCCTTCCACACTACTGCGTAACTATGGAAATTACAGAGTAACTGCTAACTCTCGATACCAACTTATTACCCTTAACTATCATTTTTATTTCACATTAGGGATTTATCTTTTCGTAAATTTTCCTACTGCTCAGTACTGACATGCTACAGATAAGTTTTGAGCAAAAAAGTGCTGAGTGCCTGACGAAAAATTGCAACTAAAAGGTAGATTTCTAGCGTAGAATCATCGAAAGCGATGAGCGGTGAGGATAGCGTTAAACGCTGACCAGTGAGGAGAATGAGGATGTGAGCCACTTGTGCTCAAGCACAAAGTGTCCGTTGATGTTACGAGGACGATACTCGAAACAGGGTAAACAAAAGAGACTAGCCTCAACAAATCCACAAAAAGTCAGGAAAAGTGGACAACGTCTTGAAGGATTTTTGTTTCAATGAGTATACAAGAGTGAAAAAATTTCTTAGAAACTGTACGCTAAGATGTTTTGCTTGACTAAATCAACTCGACGAAAGTGCGGACCTCTACAGGGGAGGGTCGACCGTCTGAAGAGCTCCGCAAATGGTAGTGAGGAAGCTGTCTAAACCCACACACTGAAGCATCACGGTAAGATTGGCATCAGCACACCTACGGTAGATCCAACCGCTAATCAGAATTCAAAAAATGTCCCCGAAAGAACAATGATGAAGCAGACATGGGAATCCGCCTAATAGGTGAACATTTTCATTTTAAGAAAGACTTTGACCTGAAACAAAAACAACGGGGATCCACAATCCGTTAGAGAAACTTGAAGTACTGTGAAGGAAAATCTTTTAACAGAAAATGTGAGAGAAGAGATGGAAACTGATACTGCACACAAAAGTCGCACCAAGCGAAGAAGTCACACAAACACAAGATCGCCACGGGACGGCGGTCACTAATTCAACCTCATTGTGAGTGAGGAAGGTCTCTTAGCTAGCTGATTGTACGAAATGGATGGATTTCCAGCAATTTATCTCATTTCTTCCTGTTTTGTTTTTTTCGCTGTTTTGACGTCTAGTGATTTGAGATCTTATGTACCGCCCCCGTGATGATGCTAAAATTATCGGAAACAGTGGATCTGTGCTGAAAGTGCTCATTTTTTTCTAGGATGCTCAAAGAAGTGCACAAATAAAGGTGCTATCATCTGATGCGGGTTTTTTTAGCCGGCAACGAAAAAGACTCCAATTTGTTAATCCCTCCCTTGAAATCTGGATTCTAGGGGTCCCATGACGGAGGAGAGAAGAAAATTTCACAATACTCATGAAAATCATGATTCATAAGGTAAACGCTGCATTTGGAATGAAAACGATCACACTGCAGATGTTTTACTACGAACTTTTCCCTCATGAAACATACATGAGTTGTTATGAATGTCCTCAAAAGGTTATTCTATGAAAAATTGAAATATAGGAAATATGCGAAGAGTTTAAAGAGATCTTCGCTGGCTGATACATAAGTTAATTTGAAAAAATGCTTAAAATGAGTTTAAAAAGGTAAAACTTCATGAGAGGTACTCTGAACAGGGTGGAAGCAAATACGATGCGCTCACCTTGCGGGCAGACACAGAGTTTGCGCCTGTCAAGGAGTCACGAGAACACGCCCATTCTCATCGGATCGTTTTGTTTGAAACTTATACCTAATTCCCATTGTTGACTAGATGGTGGTGACAAGTAAAATGGTTGGTAACTAGTAAATATTACTAGATGTCAAGTAAAATTAAAAGTTTCGTAAGAAATTTCGCTGTGTGAGGTGAATTTAAGTAATGATCGTATGGCTTGGGAAGATATTCGGGAAGATGTAAAGAGTGAACGGATAGAAGTTATCTGTATAAGCACTATAGAGTTAAGTGGGTCCTAGGTGCCACGATGGTGGCCCAGTCGTGTGCAGCGAGCCACTATTTAGCCGTTCTCAAGTGGTGATGGACGTTGAGATCACGTGGGAAAAGGGTCATAACAGGTGAGAGAGAGAGAGAGCTTCACTGAACTGAGTCTCGTCCAGCTTCACTGAACTGAATCTCTTTAAGAGTGTGGAGTCATCGCTTATATCGTCTAGTCGGTGTACAAAAATCGTCAAATCGTTGACAAGCGTTTCTTTTGTTTCGTTGTGGGTGGTCCTCTGCAAATCTACCTCTTAATCGCTGCATTTCGTCATCGTAATCATTGATGAAATGTATAAATATGGGATCGAAATTTACGTTCACGGATTCGTTGTGAAAATAAGGAAATCGCGTCTTAAATAGAATTGTATTAATGAATTTGAGGTAACAAATTTGTTAAACAAAAATTAGCTGAATATTGTCGCTGAAAAAGGGAGATGACAGTTTTGTAGTAGTTGTAGTAGTAGGTATAACAGAAATTTATAAAAAAAAATATAGAAATTAGAACTGAGTGAGATGTGTAATTAATAATTTGTTTAATAATTTCTTAATTGAATAGATGTGAGGTATAGATTACGCTCCCTAGAGAGTAATCAAATATGATTAATTTTTAAACAAGTAATAATGTTAACTAATAATAATATTATTATTTGAATGTGTATTTTAATTATTAAAATTTCCCCGCTCAAAATAAGAGGTATGGAAATTACATTTCAATGACAAATACAGGAATATTCGTGAGATTCCGCTACGGACGGTTCCTATACACCTCTGGAATCCCGGTATTTATAAAATCCGTACTATCACATGCTGTAATGTCCACCCACAGAAGAAGAAGAAGAGAAAAAACGCCGTCCAGCTGGTAATTCGACAAGACAAGCCGTTGACAAAGTGACGAAAGAAGAACACCTCGCAACCGGGTCATTGTTTACGGTGGCTAAGACTGTCAATGGAAAAAAAAGCGTACCAAAATACCACTTTCCATGAATGAATCATCGTTTGGTGCTAGATCCTTACAGCCAGTTCACGGGATCCATTGTGGCCACTGTTTTGACACTTAGAACTTTACCAGAGAAACTCGTTTTTCTCTTCAACGAAATAAAGAGCTTGCCACTTACAGCACGTAATTCCGGAACACTCATATCCTAGCTTGTAGCTAAGATTCTTTCAATACACACACTCGCAATGTGGTGAAATGAGGCTCAACGTATAGTTCTTTCAAAATTGTATGATTTTTTAAGTCACATAGTTACAGAAATATATAGATCAGAAGTTTAATTGTTTATTACCGCAAAATCGCTCTAAGGTGATTTTCTTGTCACTCTTAACGAGCACGTATTTGTTCGTTTCTTGGATAGGTTGGTTCCATACAAAACTTCTCATTAGCTGTCAGTTCTCTTATTTTTATTACCGTAGTATGCATTTTAATAGATGAACTCCCAGCAAATCACCATGTTCTATTTCTACCAAATTTTACCCTTGATTTATCCATTTTTTAATTGTTTTTATCACACATTTGCACTCTTCGGCTAATCACATCTTCCCATTGTTTAGTCTCGTGACTCTCTCGACATCCTGCACATTCTTATCTAATTAAGAACGCCAAAGAAAATTCCTATCCAACCCTCAAAAGCCGCCGGTTGAGAACTCCACTTTATCAGAATCGAAAGCTGCACTGATTGGAACCAAAATAGATTTGTGTACGCCCTATTTGCACGAAATTCGCGGAAAACAGTTGGCGGCCTGTTTGAATTTGTTGGTGACATTGAAAAATTGTCTGCAAGATTTTCGAAGAGAATTTCAAGAGTTTTGATTACAGATCGCCTTCTTTTCCCTAGTTCAATCCACCAGTGCTCTTGATTTTTACATTTGTTTGCTATTCACCAGCCGTCGAATGAAAACAAATGAGGAAGAACGGAATGGTAGAGGAAAAGAGCAGTCCTTCGGACTTTGTACGTTTCTTTGATTTTTTTAAACCTCCATTTTCTATGATCCTTGGACTACCTAATTTGAACCTCCACTTTCGCAGCTTCTTTTCTATTAGGTACTTATTGTTGCAAAAATCTACTACAGTATTTGTCTACATAGTAAACAATTTTAGTTCCTTGCGCCAGTTATTTAATTCTACGTATACATATACATGATGTAGAATGAAATATAAAGGAATGACATCAACGAAATTATACCACGGTCTAAACGAAGATTAACAATCGATGCAAGCATTCGATGATTTTTTTTGTTTGAATTTTTGATGAATTTCATATGAAATGAAATAAACCCATCAAACCAAAAGCCATAAGAGAACAAAAAGCTTATGCTGGCAGAAAGTTTTTGATGTTTAGAGCTTCAACAATAGATTCCGACTACTTCAAAATATCCAAAATAATAAAAGCTTCAATGTTATTTGAGCGACTTTTTTTCTGTTTCAACGGTTCCCTAACGGTTTGCACTTACCGGCATTATTTACTGACATTTAGGACCAGTATCGAGTACAAATTCACTCACACTACATAACTGTTCTGGACAAGGTACAATGTGTACTCGGCTGACGTAAAGTGGTATTCTACGAATGTTTATCAATTCTTCAGAAATTGTTCAGGAATATCCTTTGGATCATGCATTGATTTTCAAAGAGTTCAACATTAGGTAAATTGATTTCATTCGGTGATTTTTGGGCAAATCACCCTGAAAGGTCTAAAAAAATGATTTGTGGAAAAGTCAGTCAATAAACTCAATTAACAACCTCACGTAAAACTTATCAAAAATCAATACGTCATGTCATCACGACTGAGGCTCATCGAAAATCGAGCATTTCGATTCCGTAGATCAAATCGGCGTACAACACAAAACAGAACAACATCACTACCATTCAACACCATTTTCACGTGATATGTTCACATGTATAAACAATAGGAGGTTTTGTTGTAAATTCATGCATAAAATGCAGAACTGAAACTCTCTACAACATAATTCGAGTTTAGAAGATGTAAAATCTGAAATCTAGAATTTAAAATGTAAACTACCTTCAAAAAATGTACAGCTCCTATTTATCCTAATTTACCTGCAGCAATTGTAATCCTTGAAAGTCTCGGAAGACTTCATATCATACCGCTGTCATACTCATCATCATCATCATCATCATACATATCATCATGCATAGATGACTTCATATAATACTAAAGTATTTATGCAAAATATTAATGACACTTAATTTTTCTGCTATGGTTTGTTTCCCTGAAATAGTTATCATTGGAATCTTTCTTTCTAAATTACTTATACACATTACATAGGAAGTCTCGGAAACTCTAGGAACTTCTCTTTTATGTTTTTAATCAGTGGTATATGCAGTAAAAGTTGTGATATTGGGAAATTTTCGTGCGTAAAAGACTAGAGTATGAATTCTTCAGTTGTATTATTTACATTTTCTAATAAGGATAATTTTGAGCAGTTGTTATCTGCTTTGTGTTGGAGACTTAATTTAATGGTAGGTCAACTTTCAGTAACACTGCGTCGATCGAGGTGATCATCATCGATTGACTGTTGATCTGCTAGGAACGTAAAAATGACATTATTTCTGGTAAGTGGAAGAAGATAAGTACAATTTTTACTGAATCTGTTCTCAATTCTATCATTCTCGTAAGCTCGACTCCTCTTACAATGTTTTTCTGGTCATCAACGTAACAGTGATCGGCGAAACGTAACTCATTACACTCACCATCTGGTGAATGTTGCAAGGACACAAAGACCTTCGATATTTCCTGCTAATGAGTCCGGAGCACTCTTAACTATGCTTTAGGATCTTCATGTCTACAAAGATTTCTTAAAACCTTAAACTTTTCTATCTATATTTCCTATTAACAAATATTTCCCACAAATTTTGCTGCACTGAGAAAAAACATACCTTATTGCTGTCTTTTGAAAAAAGTTTTGTGTTGACCAAAATAACGTTGCTATCAATATAGTCACCAGAATCTATTTTATTAGATTACATATCATAGTTCTGAAAATGTTCTACAGCTTAAGATCCAGTAAAAACCAGCCGATCTCGATAATCCACATATGGGTCAACGATGTTATCTGAAAAGATTTACATGACGCGCGTGTTCTTCTACACCATCACACTGTGTTTCTAAACATTTTTTGAGACTGTATTTTCTGGATCATAATAGTTCCATACTCCTTTGTTGTAGTTTTAGACATGATATATTTTTTGTTCGTTTTCAAAGCTTACTAATTTCTATTATATTGATTTGTCAATATTTTGTTGTGATCATAAAAATCGTATAATTCTCCAAACATTTGCATAAAGGTGATATATGGAGTTCTGCAAAATTCATTTTTATTTCTGTACTAGTGAAATGAAAAAGGGGAATTATTGGAGGTTTTGTTCTGTAGAATCTTTCAAAATGCTTGACCTGCAAATATTATACAAAATGAACTTTTTCTCAATATTTTGAGCTCTTCTTTGCTTTTCTAAGCAACACTTGTCTGATTTCTCTTTCCTTTTATTTCTTATACCCTGATTTTATGAAAATGTAATCAAACCTGGTTATTCTGCTTGTTTTAGCGCTTTTATAGAAGATGGGACGACGAAGTAAGGGAAAAAAGAGAGCTTCAATAGAAAAAAGTAAGGACTTCCAATGAGTTACTAAATTTAAACGATGTGTAATTTGTATGACCTTCCAGACTCCGAAAGTGTTGAAACAAGTGAAATCAATATAGAAGAGATCAACGTGGAGATCAAAATTTCTTTGAGTCAGCGAGAAAGCGAAACCGCTGATGTTGCTGCAGCAAGTGAAGTAAGCTGTGTTTTTTTAAAGTTAAATATTGCAATAAGTTTGTTTCACCCTCGTTAACATTTTTTTTGTCTTTTCAAGAATAAGGATCAATCAATAATCAACGTAGTTATCAAAATAGTCAGTGATCTTAATCCATTGACCGGGCAGATCAATGGAGGAAGATAATTGACTATATTGACTCCCTTGGTCCAGAACTCAGGCGATTGTGAACTGCAAAAGTTGACGAGCATGGAAGGAAATTTACTCAATAACTCATTAAATAAATGCTACAGTAGAAAATATTTTGGTAAATCTAAAATATTTGCTCAATTTCTTACCGTTAAGATTCTGAATTCTAACTGAAAAAGGAATTCATAATAGAGAGTTCCAAGAGTGAACCTAATAAATGATTATCATCCCTCTGATTATGATCTAAAAATTGTTTACTCTTCTGCGTACGATCCCAGTGATTTTAGGAAACAGAATCCCCAGTGAAGATCCGATCACGACTTCCCGTGCCATGCGCTCTGGGACTCGGTCATCGTCATTCAGCTGTAAAACCTAAAAGTAAGTGATAGCTTATTATTACCTTAAAAATAGTTCGTTTTTAAATGTTTACTAGCTGTAAAATTATTTGTGACAACAATCTGATTGTCATTGACTTCATATGCTCACCATCTTTGCATTGAGCGACTCTAAGACAGGGCTGACTCATCGATCGCATCGTGATCTACTCCATACTGAGAGATTTTCAATGATTTTAAGAGAAAAATAGTGATGCATGAACGGGTTTGAAAGTTCTGCAAAGCTGGAACTTGTTTGTAGAAGTGGACTGTGATATAATTTTTGATAAATGTTATTGTACAACATTTTTTAACATGTTTACTGATAGTTACGGTGCATCTCATGCCGAGCTACTTCCCTATAGAAACGTATAAATTTTTATGAAGTATTCCTATAATCCTTGTTTGTTGTGTAAGGCGGAGGAAAAATCAAGTTTTGTTTAACTTCTTTGGTAAGAGTTTTTTCGTCTCCGGATAGCTAAGAAATTGGAGCCGACAAAGCGTCTGTTCGAGTATAACATGCTTTACGATTTCGGTCCAGACTTGAAAACGGTCGAATCCTATCGTTTCATGTACAACATGCGCGCAAAGCTGCTAAAAATCGAATAAGACGAAAAAGTAATTTTATTATGCTTTATTGATATTTCAATAATAATTACTTAACCAAATTACTACTCATTTAAACTCGCAGAGATATAGTTAATTATCTGATGAATTATCTGATGAATGATGAAATTAGTCCTCTGTTGAAGAATTTTAGAAATCCGAAAATCCCCTCATCAACCTATTTTCTTCCCGAAATAAGAAACGTCATGAGAGAAATTATTAGAGATATGATGTTAGATCTGAGGAATGATTCCTAGAACTAGGAACTTCCTCCCGAATTCTTGAGTTACTGAGGAACCCGCCGATTTCAGAAATGACGGAGAATTGAATGAATTTCAAGCAGATTTGTACTGATGCAATTATTATTCAAATAATAAAAAAATTTCGTATATTTCACGCGCCTTCAAGAAAAGAATAATAAATACTAGTTTGGAGTTAAATCGACAAACTCTCCAACAGATAAATCCAAATGTTTTCATGCCAAATTATTCCGTTATTTAATTTTCCCAAATTTCAGTGGCATTCCAAAGACCAGCCGTCGAAGAATCACCTGATTGCAAAAGGTAGTGCTATACTCTCTATAGTAATACTAGATCACACTTCAATATTCAGCTTTTATTGATTTTTACTTGTTATAGATCGTTGATCCCGAGATTATTACCTGTGCGTAGCCCTTCGAACCATTCACCTGTGCTTGAGGTAGGTAAACAGACGTTATTCTAGGAAACATGTAAAACACGTCCTCATCTTGAAGATAACGGTAATTGTCTATTCCAGACGGACAACTGTGACGTCAAAAGAATTGCACAAGAGGCATAAAGATCTCATTTCCGGAACGATATACCTAAATGGAATGTGCATGTTTACACGTGTAATTCAACATATATACCTCTACAGTTATCTGAGTAATCGTTGTTTACTGTTTCAACATCCTGCCATTTTTTTAATCTAAAACCGAAGAAAAATATCCTTAGGAAAATTGTGAATGTATTGAGAGTACCAATATTGTCTTCTAATAAAACTTGTACATACCTACTACTGGAACAGTCATACTTTTTTCACCTTCGGCTACTTGAAATCTACCACCAACTGATTTTAAAATCTAAATTTAAATTTTAACACTTTTCTAATTCGAATCTTGCATTGTAGAGAGAAGAGGGAGTTTTAATGAGGTACTAATTTGCAGGAATAAAGTTTCGTCCTAGGCCGCTAACAACCCGAACTGAAAAAAAGTAGAGTAAATGCCGTAACAGACAAATTTTTGAATTTTACTCGAGAAAGTCAAGTTTTTTTTTTCTAAATAACCATACCGATCGTGATGTTATCCATAACAAATAGTCCTTTGAAGAAATTCCATACTTGATCTACTCCAGATAGGAAAGTACGTCTTTTGATTAGTTTGAGATCTGCCACTTTCATCAAATTATGAAAATCATACCCTAAAGAGGATGCTGTGCTATTGTTCATGCTGACACATATTTTGAAACAGGTTATTTTTTACATTTCGGTGGTTTGCATGTTTTTTATTCTAATTTAGCGAATTCATTTCGATGTTTTGCAAATATTTGTAAAAACAAGGATCTATCCATATTTATTTATTAATTTAGCACCAAGTTTCGCTAAATTAATTTATGAATACTGAAAAGGCAATGCATGGCTGTTGCAAAATGAAAAAAAAAATACATTCAGCAGAGGCATCCAAAAGTTACGCAAAATTTTAAGGAATGCAATTTTAATCTGAACACACAAATGAGTGAAATAATTATATGATGTGACTCATTGAATTCGAGATGATCGCTTGCAAATTATACGTTTTCATTGAGGAAAATTTACGTATCCCATTAGAAACGTTGAAAAGCTCATAATATTTCCTTCCTGAAATAATAGCGTTAGTGACAAAAATTTAGCAAATAAATTCGTGCTTAGAGTGGAAATCCATTAATTTTAGGAAATGATTTTTGTTGGTTTGTGTTCACTGTGTTATTTATTTCCCTCATCCCTATTATTATTATTATTATTATTATTATTATTATTATTATTATTATTATTACTGTAACTGTCATTGTTATTATTATTTATTCTTTCATTCTTCTCATACATCTATTTACAACACCACCCTATCACTGATGAAGCATAAATAGCAGTTCTAGAAGCTAAATGCTGGATGCTCGTAATCCACAAAGTTTCGAGATTTCCGATCCTTGCTTAGAAGTTCTACTTAGGATTTCTACGAATCTTGGTACGCCCAGTTTTTTTTTTTTTCTCTAATCACTTGCCGTTATTTCTTATCGTCTTTATCCGACTGTTCTTTACAGGATTAGGAATAACCACTTCTCTTTGGTTTTTGAGCGGATTTCACTTAATTTTCAATATCTTTTTAGAAAGCATTCGATTTATCCTATACTCTGATCACTTCTCTGTAAATACTATTTAGATCAATTTTACCTTAATCTCTTTTACAACCTATTTTGCAAATTTGGCTGCGCCTCCTTTTCCCTCTTTTAGTTTTCTCGTATGACCTCTTTTTTTCCAATTTTTCTCAACAGCGTTTTACTGCCGTTCTTTCCCTACCGCTTCCCTTCTATTCTCTTCTCTTGTTTTTTTTTCTGCTCTCTTCCTTTTTGTACTTAATACCACGTTTTTTTACATCATCTTTTAAGTTTTTTTCTTCTCATCTATTCACTTCGCATCAATCTTTTCACCTCATTCAAGGATCTTATCTTCATCCTGACTTGACTGCAGAGTAATTTATCTAAAGGGATAATTTGGGTTTAGTGAAGGCTACCGAGGTCATACAAATTGACGGAATTTTTTTTCACAATCTGTCCCCCTTTAATGCAATCCCCATCGAGATTTTATTCGGCTGTAAGATGTTAATGTAAATCGCAGTACTAAGTGTGGTTACATAAGTAGTAAAGACCAACCTGTATCTAGTAACAGTAAGTGATAGCTTCACTTCAAATCTGTCCTTTTTTTTGGTTTTTCTGTCCCCCAGATATGCAGAACTGACTAAGGGTTCCAAATTTCGAATGACTTGCTACTGATTTTTAGATTAAGGATTGATTTAAGCAAGTCATTCTTACTAATTGAACTTGTTTAAATAAATATTCTCAATTTTTAGACAAAAAAATGTGGATGCACTTCGGATCACTTCCGAAACCTTTTTCTTTGCGCAGCTAGTTCATAGCGTAATTTTTGGCGACCAAAATTTTTCAGAGACTCACCTACTAAAATATATTATTCAATGCAAAAAATTACTATCATTTAACTGCATTCAACGGTATTTATTCTTAATCTTTCTTTATTCTTTTCTCGCTATGCTCGCATTGAAAAGCGAAGAAAATACAGGAATTTATGAGAAATACGGTGATAATCGTATTTGTCTAACAGAGAAGTGTAGGGAGAAAATTATTATGTGCACGTTAGCGCAATTGTTAGTTCTTGTGAAAATTTGATTCAATACGAGTAATCAAATAACGTTACATTCACGAATACATCGTTAAGATCACGATGTGTAATTGTTACTCTCTTTCCTTCTTCTTTTTTTTAGAACGAAAGGCACGACCGTCGTTAGCGGATTTTCAGATGGGGAAATTTCATGAAATAAACGACCTGTTCTTCGTTTCCCATCCCTTTTAACTTCACTGTGTGCCAATTGCAATGAATAACTAATAAATAGTGATTTCATGTGATTATGTTAGGATCTAGAAGGTCAGTATTTGTAAAGGACCATTTTTTAAAAAAACCACAGTTAATTTCGAGAAGTACATATTTGTTCTAGAATAATGTGGCAGACGCATCCAAAAAATGACCTCTAATGAATTTTTTTTAGAATGAATTGTTCTATAAAAACTATTTTGTTGTGTTTCAATAATTGATTTCTTTAATTAAACCGAACTATATTATATACTTATATTATATTACTTTATTGTGTTTTGCTGAGAAACATATCACTAACGCTATAGCACCATACAAACTCTTCAACAAAACTACTCAACGTTAAAATAAACATAAAATAACCAAATAATATAATAATGTAAATATAAAATGACCAACCCTTCCAATGTTAAGAAAATTTAGCAATTTGCTTGATATAATATCTTACATGAATGCCCCTATGTTCGTGGATTATAAAAGTTTCCGGTTGATATGTGTGAAATCAATTTTGCAATTCTTTTCTATGGATTTGGTGGGATTTTTTTCTCCCTTAGAGTGAGAAACAATAAAAGGACAGCAGACATAAGAATCTCAAAAAAGTGTTTGAATGTGGCACTGGATTTTTTTTTCTCCAAAAAACTAAACTCAGTGAAAACCACTCCAATACGTAATCTCTGCTAAGACGTGTTCGTGGTAGAACCTTCATCTTCATCCGTATCTGTATATCCACGATACCTACACTGAAATAGAAAAAATCACATAGCAGAGAGAAAAAGACGAAGTTGATCTTGTAGATCACTACTCGGCAGTGTTGGAACGATCAGCGATCAGGATAGATCAGCAGTCTGGGTAGATCAACAATTGATTACCTCCGATAGAGTCATCGATCGGCTTGTGAAAGGACTCCCACCTCCACGTATCTTTTACAGCAACTAGTTGTATTTTTGCATATTTTTTTTTGTTTTATTTTTAATTTCTGTCTCGGATACAACTCTCACGGCTACACTTGAAGTAGAGCTTCATTTTATTACTAAAGACAAGAGCTTTTTCTTTCAGGAAAAAAAGTTATTTACTGAACTTTAAAGTTTTTCTTTTTGCCTCCTTGTCTTTTCAATATTACATGACAGTTTTAAACTTAAATTAAATTTATTCAATTCCAATTGTACTTTGCATTTTTCATTCAAGCATCTCCTTATGAACAAAAAACGGAGGTCATATGGACTCAATAGTTCTGAGGAGGGGACTATCCTCTTTAGAACCGCTGAGCCTCTGAACATAAATTCTGTGGTGGAATTTTGTGAACCCTAAGAAAGTGTAGATTTTGGAATCGCTTTAAAAAATTACTTCAATTGTTCGAGGAATTTAAGTGTTATTATTCAAGTTGCAAAGTGAATTCTGTACAGGATGATATGTAATACCTATCTGAGTTTTTTTTCAACAATGAAAATTGAGGTAAAGTAAAAGCGCTTTGTATAACTATCATAAATCTCCGGACTCTCAGCGTTACACGCTTTCTCTTAGATTCCAGACAACTATATTCGTTATTCATACGGATTTTATAACTCATATTTCACGCCAAAATATGCATTAAAAAAGAGAGTGCAACCACTCTCCATATATTTTTCGCTTTATAGGTTGCTTAAAAATTTGCGCATTTATTTTGAATACTGTATTGCATAACATAGAATTGTTTTCTTGGTAGAATAATAACCAAAGTGCTTTTTTGAGCTGGCAAATTACTTCCTATTACTGGCTCATTTCCGTGCAACAATAAGCTAATGTAGAATTTTATGGATTAAGGTTGAGTGGAAAAAACCTTTAGAGGAGTTCAGTATCGTCTCACCGATTGTCGTAAATTGCATAGTCTTGTAATTTGAACTAACACACCTCTTAGAAGTACAGATGTACGAATTTTTGCATTAAAATTAAACCAAATTGATCGTTTAGTTCGCTCATCGATCCTTTTAACTAAGCAACGACCTCGGTAGAGCATCAATCGATTAATAGGCAAGGTCGTCTATCGGTCAGGAAAGCGGCGTAATTTTCAAATATTTTCGAATATTTTTTTTCATTTTTTTTATTTTTTCGAATATTAGCTGGATGATCGGATCTGTTTTCGTGGTTTTTCTAACATGTTCTGACAAATTATCCTTGTAAAGATAAATAGTAATACGATGAAGAGGAAGCGTATGTTTTTAGTATTACGAAAACCCTGATGTGTATGTATTAACATTAATTTGCTACTTTCAGATTATTTTTGCTTTCATTCTGTAATATTTTTACTATCTAATGTATTCAGTATTATTTATAAGATCACAACTAAGACACCATCACTCTAGTGAATTTAATGACCTAAGTGTCATCGTTTGAGGATATTATGTTTCCTTAAATTCTCATTCTTTCTGATGTACCTATGCTAACTTCCTTGTTCCCATGAAGGTAGTTACACAGAAGTTCTTTGCAAGTCTTTTTTCATAAATGTAAAATGTTACAAGCACCTAATACTTAAACAAGTAAACAATTAAAAAGTCGTCTAATCCACATCTTCTACGATTCTAAGGGGTTTATGGTCAAATACAACATTTAATAAGATTATAGCACAGTTTCAACGTTTCCATCAGTTGCAATCCGTGCAACAAGTACAGTTTTAATAAACTGCAAGCAACAAATTCGGTGAAAAACCTAATTTCAAGAGTTATAAATTTGTAACGGTTTTTTTTCCTCCCAATTTTAGCGACTCTATCAAGGCTAAAGATCTGCACTCTTTTTAGCAAACGTTTGCAGAAGAAGATGAAGTGAGGAATCCGTTACTCACCGAAGCGTTGTTCGTAGCGTTCTGCTGACCTGATTTAGGTAATCAGCGTCTGGAAATAACGTATCCGTAAAGGAGACAGCAGGCTAGCGGATGAGATTTGAGCGCTAAATTTGATTGGCACCGAGCCGCCTCTTCAAGCACCTATCCACACCGCATACGAGAATATACACAAGTCCTACTCTTCTTCACTTTTCCAACACCTCGTTCTCGTCCAGTCGGTAGTTCCGGAAACGCTCATTCATTACGAGCCGAAAAAAAATTGCACTTGAAGTGTAACGGAATACAAATAGCTTAACATGTTCTAGCTTTTTCCATTACTTCAGGAGAAAAAAAAAACTCAGATACATACCGATGGCATCCTCAATACCCCCATCCAAAAATAACTTCTCTAGGAACATTAAATGATTATAATAATAATTGTAGATGAAATGAGAGCTCTAAATGATATGCTATGAACAAAATATCCGCTAAGTCTATAGCCTTTTCAAAATCCTTAAAATGAGAATTTGAAATCTAAATACATCTAAAAACCTACTTTGTGGTGAACCACGGAAGAAGAAAAATCTCCGAAAAAAATGCGAGGAATCTGAAAATCGTTATCTAGTATCTAAAATATATTACCCTAATTGCTGCTATGGGATTTGAATGTACGGAATTAGTGAGCGAATTCTCACGAGCACCTACGATTACCGTAGAAATCTGTGAATCTTGGGGACTAACGATTAGTTTATATAACATATTCCAGGTCATTCATTCTCGATCTTTGACGCAATGCATACTTTCTAGTACTCAAAGTCGAAACGCTAAGATAAGGCTGGAGTGACTCTCTAGATTCATTAATTTTTCTGGAAATCATTCTAAAAAGTTGAAGAGTTGTTCAGCTTTAAAATCATACTAGACGTTCTGTTAAAACAGACTACCGTAGTACAAATTTTGATGCTCCCCCGATGCATTGAAAATCACACTTGTAGCCTTGTGATTTTTGATTGAAGACTTGTTTTGAACGTGGATTGTTGAATAACGGCGTATATGAGGACTTGAATCAGTCTAGCAGCGTTAACGGCCACGATGACCTGAATTGAATTTGAATTTCCAATTGCGCCAATAAGGTATTCGTTTGATTGGGCTTTCTATGAATAAAGACGTACATATTTTTACATGTTGTCTTGAATGTGTTAGGATTTGTTTCGGATAGCTCTACGATACTGCACTATTACATGTCTATTCTAATATTCTTCAGGATAAGCTCAGCTGAACAACTACTCAAATGTTCAAATGTTCAGATGTTGTTAACTCCTTCCTTTTTTTTCGGAAGCTGAAAACAGCTTAATTAACGTGTGAAACATGTTCTTTGAAATGGAAATAATTCTTCGACGAGTGGATTCTCTTGCGAATTCTTTTGTTCTCTTTTAAAAATGGATGCCTTTGTAATTGATAGCATAATCTTATATGCATTACGCACTTTGTGCAATTCTAAGAGATAAGAGTTCTTAAGAAAAAAAAAAAGAAATGAAAGAAAAGACGCGAAATTTTTGCAATAGGAAAGTTCTCGAAAAGGCAAAAATCAGTTAAAAAATGTTTTACTGAATGACTTTTTAATGAATGCTTCAATGCAACATTTGTAGAAAGATTATCCTTCATTGATGTAAATTCGTATGTATAACATAACATGTGACGTATAAATAATTTTTTTTTAAATCAAGATAAGTCATTTTTGCATTTGAATATTTGGAGCAAGCCAGTCCGTGTATGTATTTCTGTCTGTTATTTTTGGACAACTGCTAGAATTCATTCTCCGTTAGAATCTGGAGGGAATATTAAATTGATGGATTCGTTTCTTTTTTTTGGATTTTCTCGAGAAGAGTGTCTGGAAAGTTATAGAATATTTTTCGTTGTTCCTCTTTTAAGGTTTGAGTAGGGAAGGCTGAGCACTGTTGTTATTTTCGTTGTTTTGTTTATTATCAAAGATATATCGTTAAAACTCTGTTTTAAAAAATTGGCAAAAAAAGAAGCAAAAATTTAGAATAAGTTGCTTTTTTTGCAAATTAATGAAAAAGAATGGTGTCATATTTGATAAAAATTTGTAGTTACTAGTATTTAGTGTGTGATTACTTGTGGTTTTTCTATGAGTCGAATTCTTCTATATTCTTTTAAGAAAATGATTTTTTTTTGTTATAAGTGATTTTAAAACTTTTAAATGCGTAGCACGACTATCCTATGACAAATTCACTGTTGTCATTTCAGCTTATCTCATGTAGAACCACCTCAACCGGAGGGAAATTCCTCTTTTCATAATTATACACGCATACATAATCATTTCAGTTTTTTTTCCATGATTGTGTAGCTGCACTAGTGGCACGCATTCAATAGTTTGCATAACTCACGTTTCGTTCTTGTTACCGGAATATGATACATGCTACAATAATCCGAGAAAAAAATCCTTGGTACACATTTAGTAACCAAATGGTTAGGACATTTTTTAAGCAGTACAAAAAAAAATGACTTTCATCAGGAAAATTATTAGGATAATTCTCTCGATTCGTTCACATTCCACGCGTTATCCACGTAATTGAGAGAAACGTAGCTGATAAAGCGATCGATTATGATTTTTTTTTCATTCATTTCCCTCACACAAGAGTTTTACTAAGTAAATCACACTTATTAAGTAATTTTTTTCTTGCTACTAACTTTCGTTCTATTGAGGTGTCTGCACAAAAGTTAACGTATAGTTGTCTTAGCTTACATCTAAGGGATATTTATTTATTTATCTATTGAAAACACCTACAGGTGTGACATAAATCAAAAACATGATGGAACAGAGATCATTAGAATTTCGCTTAATTATCTGTAAGAGAAAACGCTGTTTGAAGTTGTCAAATAGGATTTTGTCAATATTGAAATCAAAATCGAATTAAATCTGTCAAAATCAAAATTAAATTTCTAAAAAAAGGATCAGAATGTAATAATTTTTGTTTTATGTGAATTTAAGTCTGGGGCTTTATTAAAATTTTACTTGGTTCCCAGATATTCACTATTTTATCGTTTAAACAGCTTCTTGTTACTGGAATTAGGAAAACTACTGCAATTTTTAGGAAAGAAGAAAAATTGAAGAAATAATTATTGTTATTTATTATCACTATTATCAAAATCAAACATTATTTGAAAAAAAAAATTAAAAAAAAAACTATTTTTTCGTAGCTATCCCTTAGAAAAAAGGAAAGATAATCAGCCTCATTTCTTCTTCATTACGTATATCAGCATTTATCTCCTACACTCAGCTGCCTAAATTCCATCGTCAGTTACACGCAATTTAACATAAAAAATAAATCAAATTTGTAACTTTCTCCACGGCTCTTAGTGAGCTAACAACAAGTGGAGGGTGTATGAGGATCGGAGGGAGCAATACGCCATAACAACCAAATCTCCTAGATTCTCCCTGTCCTAGATTTTTCATTCTCTACGTCTAGCCATTTAGAAATAACTACAAGACCATCTAAGAAACTGCTTCAGCACAAAAACAAAGAAAAATGACTCAGTATTTCATTCCTTCTTGTGTTAAAACATTTTCTTGAATTGTTACCTGTGAAAGGATGTTTTTACTGCAGCACAGCTTACAAAAAATGTGTTTTTAAGGGAAAAATCCATGATATTTCTGCGTCTTTTTTCATGTTCAGCTATGAACCACACCAAACGTTATATTTTCAACTTGTTGTCATCATATTGTTCGAGATCGGGAGCGTTAATGAAGCTATGGGACCGAAACTTCTAGAAAAATTATTCTTCAGGATGAATTACTAGGAAAAGAATGAGATGATATACGGAAATCGAAGTATCATCGTTGTGATGGGGTCTCATAGCTGAGAACTCCATGCTACCATATCAGTTGGTTCGTTTGAACTATCGGATCTCCTATTTTGTACTAGGCAGTAATTCCAAGCGTTTGTACTTCTCTGCGAATTCATGCAAACTACTTAGGATATGTAATTCCAAGTTATTTTAACCGTGAGGATTAAAAATCAGGGAACGGACGATTATATAATGATCCACACCACACACTACAAATCCAGAATTCATTAACAATACTACAAATCGACCTAACT
The DNA here is from genome assembly GCF_031761385.1 of Necator americanus. Lineage (NCBI taxonomy): Eukaryota > Metazoa > Nematoda > Chromadorea > Rhabditida > Ancylostomatidae > Necator > Necator americanus. The sequence continues at coordinate 3,016,286 of NC_087376.1, forward strand.
TCTCATAACTTACTACTTTTTGAATTTTTCCTAACTTATTGATACCTCCAGTTTTATTTATTGTTATATTATTCATATTGTTGATATTATAGGAGCGTAGTTGACTCTAGAGCGATTACTGCTGATCTTTCTTGACTCATTTATGCCACAGGCAGTTTTTAAGGAAGAAGTAGTGTTGGCTACATTCCATAAAATATAGGTGAAGCTTTCAGGACCGACAAATTTCTATGAATCCGCAATACATGACTGTAATTTTCAGTGTTTTAGGATCCTCACAATGTTATGATAAATGCAAGGTACAAATTGCATTATTACTATGTCCTTTCGTATTTTCTGCTTGCCTTAACATTTCCTTAATCAACACTTTTCATTTTAATGAACATATTGGATCTATATTAAAATATTATATTAAAATACAATGATGTTCACAACAAGAAAGTCATCCTAACTACAAAAAAAAACACCTTTGTGCCAATGTGTTAGGCAGCAAACATCTTTCAAGAAATACTTATTTCTTATTACTTCAAAAAAGCACAGTAGCGCTAGGAAATGTTGAAAGACCAAAAGAACTTAGAATTGATCAGCTCCCCTCCTCCATCCGCTCCCCTCCTTGAGATATGCCAACGCATGCAACTTAATTCTGGATCGAGTATGTTTATGAACACGTATATGGCATATACAATGGGTTATGGGAACCAACCAATGCATCAAATCCTAGTGCGTATGTACTCGGACAGGTCTAGTACTAGTTTAGTTACTCTAATTTGGCGAACAGAGAGAGACGAAAGATTTGGTTGGCCTGCTGCAGTTTCAATCCGTCGACCTGCGCAGACGTACTGCTGACCTCAAACCATTCTGCTAAATCCGCCCTATGAATTGGTGAAGTGTGGAAAATGTGGAAAGTTACGCAATTTTGCCTGGATTCATAGCAAATTTATGCATACTCGCCTTAGCCGAGTTAAGCTTATCTTTTACAGTATCATTATCATTCGCTCAGTAGTTTACATTATTTTCGAACAGATAAAATTATAATGGTTTTCAAAATGGTACCTTCTAATACGTCATTTAAACTTAAGAATCTAAACGAATCCAGCAAAACGATATCCATGAAAGTTTTATTTAAAAATCGAATCCCCTCGTACTCGTAGCATACTTTATCCGAAAATCCATTTTGTGGTTTCTTTGAAGAATACAGACGAATTTAAGATTATTGACAGAGTTTTTGCTACTTCCATTTAAAGTTTCATTAAATGCCACGAACTTTTGAAAAAGAAAAGGAACAGGGTAACGGAGAAGGTGATGGAAAAAGAATCTAAGCAGGTGAAAACAACAAAAAAGTGTTAATTCAATATTCGAGATAATATTTTACTACAGGAAATATAGTTGGATGTGATATATATGATAAATGAATGGACCGAGTTTTCCTCGTGTTTACCAGTAAATGTTGATTCAAATTTTGAGGGTATTTTTTGTTTGCCCTGGAGATAGGTTCGTCTTCTCTCATCAACATTCTGAATGTTATTAGTCCTCAATATAAAGAAACACGAAAGAATCCCCGGATGGAATTTCATTCGTCCGTCATCGTATGCGCTCGTGAATTGTCTGTAGCGTGTGTTGTCACTTGAACGCTACTTAGTTGTTTCCGACATCAGTTGTCGTTCTACCCTCAAGCCTCGAGCCCTCCGCTAACCGAGTCAATCAAGTAAGCTGGATAGCTTTTCTGGATTTCCTAGTTTTCTTGCTCACTTTCGTTTTGGTGAACCTTATCCGCTGCGATGAATAATATTCGTAGCGCGATGGAATATCTGAGAACTGCGTGATTCGCGACGCCGTTCTCATGCCACGCACTTATGGGCGCTCTCCCATCAACCCGTCTTCTCATCCTGAAACATCAGCACTCATAGTAAGCCTCACTCATCGCTTGACCTCTCCTCCTCGATAATCGAACATCAAAGCAGTTCATCGTGAGCGTGAAATGACCACGTAAATTGTTTTGCTTGTGCGGTCACGTATTTTCCGTGAAATTTCGTTCGTTATTCGTTATTCGTCGGCCCGCCTCTTGCTCTTCTACCCCTTATTTTTAGTTGATTTTTCGTATCATCTTTCAGAACTGTCCTGAAATACTCACGTTAGGCGGAGTCAGAGGGAAAACTTTTGCACTAAGGGCAGCTAACAACGTTTGGAAACGTAGAAACGTCCTGATACAGACGTCAATCGAATAATTAAACTTCTCCATTTTGCACCATTTTCCAACTCATATCTTCACTGGAATTCATGGATGTGTACATAAACTCAAGAGATTCGGCTTTATTAGCACAAATGAAATTCTCCTGATATTTGAATAAATGGTAAAGATTTTTCTAAAGTTGTATCCTATCATTACATATGTCTGACAACCGGAAAAGCTTACTAATTGCCAAATTATCTTTTCCAGTTTAATCTTTTCATTTAACAATTTCTTTTAAAATTGTTTGAATTTTATAGGGACTATTTTTTTATTGGACTCTGCCTGTCATGCCCTTTAATTTGTCGCAAATGTTTGAATTTGATGAAATGATTGTATTTCAAGATACAATTCATTTTAAAAGTACCAATTACTGCCTCTTTTACGGATTTCTCCTTATTGTGTACGTTTCAATTCAAAAATGTTTTTTAACGCTTTTATCAGTTAACAATTTGTGTTATTATGAATGTGAAATAATGTGCAGTGTAAACCTAACGACATTCTTGCTTGAGCAAAAAAAAAAGGAAACTAACGCAGAATTTCCCATGAAAACAGTTTTTTTTTCTGCAACATCTTCGAGTAAACAGATTAAAATTATATTGATTGACCTTTCATTGAAAAATCCTGTCTTGAAAGATCTAATCTGAATTTCTTCATCTTCCGTGAGATGCTGTGTTCGGTTGTTTTCCGTTTTTGATTAATCCTTCATCACTTATCACCACTGGGTTTTTTTTTCCTGTAATTTTGATTTAACGTTCGTCTTCTGGAATAGCAAAGTTCTTCACGTGTTTTTTTTATAACGAATCTGCACACTCGAGAACTTGAGAAATAATCAAGGACCACTAGTTTGGTCTCCGTTACTTTTGCTTTTTTCTACTTACATACTTCCAGATAACATTATTATTTTGTTATTTCAAATAGTTTCTCAACCTTCTGTAAGATTAATTTTCTTCCTTCGCTACCAGTAGTTGGAATGAGCTATGTACTATGTAATTTTGTGTAGTACTTAGTAATTTCGTTTTTGCAATTATTCTATCGAAGCAAACAGGAACGAAACGTGAATGAATACCACCTTGTTAAGCACAATTCAAAAAAATTAATACATCGGTTACGAATGTTGAATAACACCTAATTTTCGTAGTCACATTCCGGGAATCGTTGCAAATATGTGTGTAGCAGAATCTATTTTTTTTCTCAACATATACTAATATTTTTATAAATGTATCAGACAGATTTCTTTAGCATAGTTATTCATCAGTTATTCTGTTTAGTATTTTAGGAAGTTCTTTTAACTAATTATAACTTAAATATATATTAACTTACATAGTTTCTAAATCTAGTCATTTTCTGTATACAATTTTTTTTTAAAATATGAGATACGAAAAGGCATGTCAGTATCACTATGGTCGGCTGAACAAGAGTTGACAGCTTGCAATCAAAAACAACGCCACTCTCTGCATAAAACCCCGCCAGGGTATTTAAAGCTGCCTTCACATAAACTTGTCATATATCTTTATCTTTTCTATCTATTAAGTCATTCCAATTCTCATTCATCACTTACCATCTTTCAATCGAAATCACCATCAACGCGATGACAATTCCTAATACATCGACCGACTATTAGTAGTTTGAAAAAAAAAATTAGTCAAGGTGTTCTCACCTCGCTACCTCACTAATGCAAATCTTCTAGATTTTAGATTCTGTTTAGATTTGCGGTTATCATTTTCCTGCAGAAAATAACATTTTATATTATTATTATTATTTATTATATTATTTTATATTCATTTACGAGTACAAAACATATTTCTTGCCAAATTCATCTAATAAATGATAATTTTCTTCCACAAAAAAAACGAAGTATAATTCTATATATTACAATAATTACGGTGCTGAAATATGAGTAACAATTCTCATGTGGCGAATTGCGATTAATTAGCATATCGAAAACACGTTCAAATCTCTATCGTATCAATTGATGTTTTTGTTGTTTATTTTGCTTATTACTATCCGTATATTCCACAATTTAACCGCTCATATATTTAAGGGATATTGATTCTGCTGGAGATAGGTTTATGCTATATAAGTTGCTCCCTTACATGATGAACACCCGATATGCGCAACTGAGTGAAAATCGACTTACTCTGTTTTTCGATTGAAGGGAACATTTAAACGTTCGTTTTGTAAAGTGCGGATAATCAGATGAATCCTTCGAAGGCGACACTGTTGTGACTTCTTCTACGCTTTGTTCGCTTATTTTCAACGCATAGATCTTTGAGCTACTGATCTTAGTTTACTTCCTCTTCACAGCTCCTCCAGTCCTAGTTTTACTTGGAATGCTTAACATCTTTTTCAAAATTCATCTAGTTATTAACCAAAATCTTCCTTAATCCTCGATTTAAAAAAGAAGACCAGTCAAGAGCATTTAGAATTTTTCTGAACAACTACAAATTTTTGAGTTTTTCAAGCACAACTACTTCTTATCGAAACTTTCAATATTCGCTATGAAATCAGTGGGATTTCGCTCATTTTCCGCCCGGAATAATCCTAAGATTGGGAATGGTTGCTTCTTTAATCATCCTGTACGGTGTTCTCGTAGTAGAAGTTTTCTGGAAGTTCAAATAAACATTATATAGAGTTCTTCCTTTTTCGTTCAGACTTTAATGACGTTGTAAAAAAATCTGGACTTATTCTTTTGCCGTTTCTCGTTGATATTTTTACTAGGAATATAAGTAGTTCAATGACTTTCTCACGAAAAATTTCTAGAGAAATTAATCACATATTTATCAGGACTTGTGTGACTTATTATTTTTTATTTGTGGTTTTTTCTATGTTCGACAGCTTTGCTGTTGTTGTTTTGAATTGAATAGTATAAACGAACGATACGGTAGAATGAAATCTAATTGGGATTAGCCTTCTTATTTATTCGTTTAATTTGCTAAACGGTAACTTCGTAGCCAATTTAATTATTCGGTTAAAAAAAATCTTTTAATGTTTACAGATGAATGGCTCATCGAGTGATGAGCTGCTTGCACTCCGTCTTATTGAAGAAGATGAACGTCTTCAGCCCGAATGGGGTTATCTCACATTAGCCATTGTACCATTTATTTGTATTATTGGTAATTGTATGGTCGTGGCGGCTGTATGGACAACACGAAGTCTACAAACTCCTACAAACCACTTACTGGTAAGACTTACATGTTAGTTTTTATCTAATTTAAAGAAAATTTTTGAAAAAACATTTTGAGGTGTCTTTGGCTATGGCTGACCTCATCGTCGGTGCTTTCGTGATGCCATTTAGTATATACTTATCGGTATGTTGTCCATTTTCGTGGATTTAACTGTTTTTTTTTTACTATTATTTCACTGAACTTCACCCAAATATATTATCCTGCCAGTTATTTATTTTTCTCTGGAAAGTCTGATCCATAGGGAATCTAAAATTAAATGAGGCCTCCAAGGGATTTGGGAAAAAAAGCTTCTCTCCTATAATTATCTATTCACAAACACCAATAGTGCTCCAGAAAAAAAAAGAAGGAAAAGAAAAAAAGATATTGCTATGAAGAAGAGTGTGTTTAATGGGGAATTTTCACTTTTCTCTAAAGATTTTTTCTGAACCCAGAAAACTTTTAAAAAATCGACTGCAGTTTTCATTTAAATAAATAGAACGTAAAAGTGCGATTATCCTGAAAATGCAAATTTTCCAGATAAACGGTCTCCATTGGCATTTACCTCTACCGATCTGCCATTTTTATTGCGTACTTGACGTTGCTGCAAGTACATCATCAATAATACATTTAGTAATAATAAGTATTGATCGGTGAGTTTTTTCTTTCAAATTTAGCCGCTCCTTTTTCACTTTTTTTTCTCACGTTTCTCTACTCTGTTCGGAACGGAATAAACTCAAAAAAAAAAAAAGAACAAAATTTGATGTTTATTTCCTTTCAAGATGTTTTTATCTCTCATTTTGCGAATTAATTTATATTGACGGTTTACCTTTTTAACAGCCTTTCCACACTTTTTTGTTCATTTCGTCCTCTTTTTTCAACAGTATAATTTTTCAGAAACTTTTTCTTTCTTTTTTAAAAAATCTCATTTTTTCTTACAACACTACCTACTACGTTTACTGCATTACTTTACAGTACAATTTCAAAATTACATCTATTGTGCATTGTGACTTTCTTAAATTCACAAAAATATAAATTATTGTTCTAAGCGGACTTCCGATCCGGGATTTTTGCTACTTTCTTTACGATGAGAAATTGTTCCTTTTTCGGATTTTCTAGGATTTTACTTATTTCGAACGTTCTTTGTGGGGAATTAGTTATTGAGAAGAGCGCTTCTATGCGATTCCCTATGAAGTCTTCAAATCTCAGCTGCTATACTCGCCTCATTAGGTACGCAGCGAATGTGCGAGTAGCGGAGAGTACGTACTAATGAACGAGCGTGTGAAACTTCACTGAATACTCGATGTCTGTGTATGAGAGTGCACTAAACCACCTTCTAGTCTTACTTTGTTGGTTATCAAACAAATATTCGATTTGCTAAAAATATTCCGTGAAAATACAAGCTCAGCTAAATTGTATTTCCATAAGGGAGCAAAATATACGGCATCAACGATTTTATACGAAAATAATTAGTCATTTTAAAGCAAAAAAACAATAGCTGTGGGGATTGAAACCAGAAAACTCGAGTAAAAATACACAGATAATTCTGTAATCAACACCTATGTTATTTTCACGAACTGTAATTAGAAAACAAAAAAAAAAAACTTTCCACAAATAATTCTCGAATCACGAGATCAATGAGTGTGTTCTTTTATTTACAGCTTTAACTATGCCCATATGTGCTATTCGGGAAAAATCTACTCGAGCATCAATCAACTGCCGAAAATGTCGTTTGTCCTCCCAAAGAGGGAAATCATTCACTCAAAATGAGCCGCGGTGACTACAGATTCACAGAGAAATTGAAGATAACTGAGAAATCGTTGAATTAAAGGATGACTTGAAAGTAAGGCGAAAACAAATTAGGGGGATAAAAAAGATTTATGGTGGAATTTTCTTGAAGAGAAGAGAATTGTTCTCCTGAAAATGTCAATGTGGATTTTAATGGCCAGCTTTCTATCATTCCGAAATACTGCTCAATTTCTGGGTGAAGTGACGAAAATTCGAAAACGAATCGCACCAAATGTCTTTGGTAGAGGGACATACGTTATTGCCATGAATATCTGGATTGGGAATTATCCGTTAAAAAATCTTTACGACTTATTAGCAGTAACGTTCTGGATGTTACTCGCTCTAAATTATATGTGAGGAAATCGTAGTGTGAAATATTCGAATTTTTCTTCTTATTAATTTAATTTACTACAAATAACTAGTGAAAAGTGGAGTAAAAGGAGTATTCTTTAATATTTACTACTCAACACATAATTTTAGCAGAGATTTCCTCTTTTCTGACTTCACGGATGAATAGACTGGTTCTTTCGAGATTTTCCCACAGCAAACTTATTCCAATTCATAAAAGCGGGTGACCGTAATCCATTGATTATCCTGAATTCCTCTACTAATTTCTAATAATACCAATAATTAGGTCATAATACTTTAGGAAATCGGCAAATATTTAAGCAGATATTTTTCACACTAATCCAATACACTAACCCATGAAATCCAATGATGATTCACTCCACTTTTAATTTCTATACTGGAATTTTGTAATAATATTGTCATTATTCCATTACAATGAAATCAATAATGATACGATTAATAACTGGTAATCATTTTGAATAATTCCAGATTGGTAGCAGCAACAAAACCAGCTGAGTACAAAACAATGAAGCACAAGAAACGTGTCTACGTAGCAATTATCCTTACATGGATATTTAGCATAGGCATGTCTCTACCACTAGGTATGTCCAGGGAAATTCTGGAATTCACTAATTACACGTTAGAAATCCGTGTTTGTTCGAATTAATTATATGTTTGAAAATTTCGAAGAATACTTCTGAACTGTAATTATTGAGGTACTGGCTTCAATACACGAACAAAACACTTCCTACTTACTGAACATCATTGTGGAATCTATAATCCATTATATATGTTAGGCAGTAGTATATTTGCCTTTTATTTACCATGTTTTGTCATGTTAATCACTTATGGATACATTTTCTACACATTACGTAAACGTCTACGAGCAATTCAATTACAGGTAAGTAAATTTAATTACGTTCACTAGAAATTCCGGATATATTCCTTAATAAAACAATATAGGATATTTTACATCGGTTAAAAATTCCAGGAGATGGCTGGCGGGCAATTTTTAGGTTTTGGTGCTGATGTCGGGAATATAACAACGTCTGCCATTCAATCCGTAATTGGTAGGTTCACAACGATTACCCACTGAATAAAAAAAAAACTTCCAACAAGGTAATTTTTTAAAGTAATTTTTTTCAGGTATCGCACCAAAAAATCGAAATATGATCACATGGGAGAAACCATTATTAAGAAAAATTGAAGAAACTGCTGCTGAACATGCTAGTTCATTGAACGATAGCGAACGAGAACAGGTGATTTCTGGATTAGTTCAATTCGACAATTTTTTTCTCGGATACTAGCAACATTGATAACAAAACTTTAAGAATAGCGAACCTTACAAGATGTTTCTAATGTGATTTTCATCTGAATTGTATCATTTAAAACACAACAAGTAAGAAAATTACTATTCAGAAAATTATCCTCGCAAAAAAGGCAAAAAGAAAGGCAATAATTAAGAAAATTATTGAAAATCCTTATTTCTACCATAAACAGAAGTACAAGACCAAATCTATCGATCAAAATGAGATCTATGTACGTGTTTGGCTATGTGGACATCCCGACGATACATAGTCGCCTGCATGATCATCGATTTACTTTAAAAAAAAGCTAGGGAAAATTTGTACGTGTGAATACGATGCTACAACTGAACGAACTAATTTGCTGCTCTTTTCTGACTCTCTCCATGAAGAGAAAAAAACTTGAAGAAAAAACTTTGAAAAGATGCCGCAAATTTCATCCAATAGAACTATTTTTCTTTTAAAAGACCAAATTGACCTTGTCTAATTCTATTAACAGGAGTTTTTTTTTTTGAAGTTATTACGATTTCGTATACATTTAGGGTTTCCTACAGCTTTTTATCTAAGCTAGCAATCATAAATTAGTAATCCATGAAGTTTGAATGTTTTTGTGAGCTTCTGGAACTTCCTTACGCGTTGATTGGGCTAATAAAGTTTTGTTTTGTGAAACTTGCAGTCTTTTTTTTTTGAAAGAAAAACAGTTCTGTGGATTGCAGTTGAGAATAATTAGTTACTAGTAGCTTAGCGTAGATGAGCAAGGGACAAGAGGAAAAATTGGAGAAAACACTGAATAAACGAGAAGAAAAAACGAATAAATAAGTAAATAAATAAACCAGACTCAACTACTAGCCAAACCTTTTCTTTCAGCTCCAAACAATCCTTGAAGCCGTTCATCCTTCCTCATCTGGAAGTCAGGATAATACAACTATTGAAGATGAGAATGAACGACCACCGTCTGTTTTATTGGAAGCGGTCACCTTAAGATGTGAAAATTCTAATCATGGGCCGATGTTGGAACTCCCGCAACCAACATACGCAAAGAAGTGAGTTCGTATTGACCGGTAGATCAGTCGAAGATCAAATCGAACACTACAGGGGAACGTATTTTATTGTGCCATAATTGTTCTATTGTAAACGTTTATACTTCAGCGTAATTTCATTAGGAATCCATGAATGAAACAAATTAGAGAATTGAAATTAGGACGAATCTACTGTAATGTTTTCATTTTTCAGCATGTCTCGACGATTTTCTGATGCTGTTCACTCAATTTCTGTTCGAGGTAGGAAGAAATCAGTCAGTTTCGGTGCCGTAAACGATAGACGTCGACATTCGGAATATCCGACAGCATGTGATGAGGATAGTCGTGATCTGCACAGCTTGAAGCCTCCTTTGGTTAGTTTCTTAGTTTTGTTGCATATAAATGAATGCACGACCATGGCACACACATGGACCCATGATTGGTCACATTGCGGGTAGGAGTGGCGGATGATCGCGTTCCATTGGATGGTTCTCCTTATCTTCTCATCACTTTAATATATAAAAAATGACATACACAAAAACAAATTGTGCTACGCATGGAGAATTTGTAGAAAATTTATTTTTATCGACAACTGATCACGGAAGAGACATGGACATGGAAGAGATTTCCTAGCACATCACCGCAAACAGTATTTCTACTATACGTGTATTAATTTTATGAGTGAAATTATCTCAAATAAGTGGATGTCACCAATTCGAAACATTAATACTTTTAGAAGTTGTCGCATTCTCTGCCTACAACTACTGTAGTAAAAGCCACATGTGTTCACGAGGAGCACAACGGTTGTTGTGTGAGTAGAGTGAGTTAGCGGATTTGAGTGCCAGTCGTTGGCAGTCTCCTCTTACAGTTCCATCGCTCAGTTCTTTGTTCTTTGATTTGCTTTCGCATGTGTTTTGTTCGTAATTATAGTAAGTAACCGTTCTACCATTATTCACAAAAATGAACACGGACCCGATAGTTCTATAAATACTAATAGTTTTAGATATTTTCCAATAATTAGGCAAGAATTCAGTTATCATGAGCGCTAACCTTCAAAGATTGATCCATCCAAAATTTTAAGATGTAAAAATGTTGCCTAGTTAAATATTATACCTTAAAACAGCAGAAAATTACAACTTATCATTATTTACTATAACTTTGCAATAGTTAGTAACAAAACGAATAGGAATTCCTAATCTGAGTACGTCGGAAAATCCTAGACTAGCTTTGTAGTTTAGACCTAAACCTACCTGTTGTTTAAAAAAAATGCTGGAAGATTGCTGTGAAACATATTTCTCGAGAGTAAAAGTGCCTCAGTTAAAGTAATTCAGGTTCCTTGAAATTACAAGAAAAAACAACCCGACTAGAAACTATCAAAATTCCTCTTTTGTTCGTAAAATTTTCCAATATTTAAAATCATTCCCAGTTTTCCATCAATAAGTGTTTAATCGAGTTTTTTTTTTCGAAATTATTAGTAACAAATTGTTCTAATTTTATTTTCCAATACAGTTTGATGCATGTCTGTCTGCGTCTCCTCCCGCGCTTTATCTATCTGCCGAACCATACCTGTCTGACTTTAGAAATAGGCAGCGATTTTGAGGGGGATGATGGGACAAATACTCAAAATTGTCCCAAGTGATGCATGTTTTTGAAGTTATGATCATGCCGAGTGTGCATGATCGATATCGTTTTGCAACGTTCTGTTATTTCAATAAATATTGATTATTTGACATTGATAAATTAAGGATCACTCAATGCACAGTGAAATTACATCCGAACAAATTTTCAGGTAGAAAAACGAAAAATGAGACGTCTCTCGGAGATCATCTCAGACTGGGATCGTCCATCTCGAACTTCACTCTCACATATGTACACGTATGCTCGACGTGAAAGTGTGTATATAGCGAGGAAAAAGTTGGCTGGATTAAAGGTAACAACACTCACTTCGAAAATGTTTCCTCCTGAGCTGAAAAAAAAAACGAGATTAAGGATTGGGCATTGGATTTGTTGGCAAAGTTGAAATCAAAACAAGGAATGGCAATCCGTCGTGAAGCACGTGCCACAAAACTTGTAGCTACAGTTATGGGTATGTCGTAATAAAAATAAAAGATGGAAAAATATTAAAATTAAAAAAACAAAAAATGGCTTCCTTTCAGTGGTGTTTCTCGTCTGTTGGTTGCCTTTCTTCACATTGAACATGATTAAAATCTACAAACTTATCTATAACTCTTGGCCTGTGGATTTGGAGATATGGTTCCATTGGTTCACCGCTCTCGGTTATCTTAACTCCTCATTAAATTTCTTCATATACTCAACTATTAACCCCGTAAGTCAAAGAATCTGCGAAATCACCCGGTTGAGGAAAATAAACAACAATTTTTCAGAAATTCCGTCACTCCTTCAGAAGACTACTGGGATTCCGTCGATCCAGAAGACGAAAGGAAAAGTCTTGGATGCTTCCACCTAAAGAAAGCAGCAAGTACGTGTTTAACGATATTCACGTTCCTTCACAGTTTCATTCATGTTCGTTGGATTTATGTACAACGTATTGGCGGATTTACCTACCATATAGCGACAATAATATTCTCACTCTGTAGTGGATATAAAAATGATATGTATTATAGAAATAATTCCTTAAAATACAGGAGCTATTCCAGCACAATAAAAAGTAAAGGCGAAAGCAAATTCCTATCGTATGTTTGGACGACATGCGCAGTGGATTGCGCCGTCTTGCGGTCGCCTGAGTTCAACTTGCCTCATTACTGTATTTATTTTTCAACTTTCTTCGCTCTGCCCTATCACTTACATGTCTTCAAAAGTCAGGCTCCTACGTTTTCACTATTTTTTCCCGGATTTTTCCGAGCAAAAACTCTCTTGCAACTTCTTCTTTTTTACATAGAACAACATTTTCTGTAGGACAATATTTATTTTATAATATGATAATCGATTCTGTCTTTGTTTATACTTCAATAATTCAACTCATTTCCTAAACTTATTTCCAGACTACTTCTTTCTTTCTTACTTTTTCTCTTAGTAACATTTGTTTACATACCATAGATCCTCTAAGGCTAATGCTTAAGTCTTAGGCCTCCGACTGATTTAGTTATTTATTTCCAGAAACAAGGGGACCAGTGAGTGCCCCCACCCCAACTACATTTTGCCCCAAATCTATGCTTATTAGCACTTATTTTCATAAACTACAGATTTCCCAAATAATCTGAAATCGTAGAGCAAACTTTGAAGATTCCACTATAAAAGTAGTTTTTTGAAATGAAATGTTCCAGAGGTCCAGCTAAGTGTGGCTGTGGATTCAACAAAATCGTCAAAGTACCGTTACGAAGGGTCAGTTCGGTCGGGTAAGTTTCAGTATGAAATATAATCACTACGTATATATGTATATATTTGGTTATTCTAGAGTTAGTAATTGTCCTATGCATTAAATACTCTTCTATGAATATATTCAAGTAATATGACCACATTTTCGGTGTAGCTAGCTTTATGTATGTACAGCTTTTCGCCGAAATTTATTATGTTTTCGTGTAGTATGCATGAGAAATGAGATTCGTGCACTAGACATCTACCGTACTAATACTACTTGCACATCTTAGGTCATCAGATTCGGAGACAGCAAGTGCATCACCGCCATTTAGAGTACCAAAAAGGTGATGGATGTCTGTAGATGCTCCCCGCTCTATACCTATTTTTGAGATGTTGTCATTTTAGTTGAAGATTTCCTTTGCAAATCTTTTTGTGCTTTCTAGTGTTCTCTTTTTTTTTCGTGAATTGCACGTTAGCATAGTTTAGTTATAAGTAATATTTTCATAGAATGTAACGTATTGTGTTCGTGGATTTGCTACCGCTTATCCATAATTTTTGCAGGCCATTGGCGAATCGAAAGATTTCGATGCAAAAACCGGAGATTATCATCGACGAAATATCGCCGAACCGGTTTTCCATATCGGCTGGAGGTAACACGACTTTCAGGTGAGATCCGTGAAAGATAATAGGCTTATGTGTATGCTAACGGATTTGCTGTTCTTTATTAGCTAGCGAGAAGATCTTTTAAGAAGTCCGCCCACCTTTCCTGAACGTTGAAAACAAATACAGAGAAAAGAAGGTGGAGAAATATTAACGTTGTTTCATTGTAATCGAGCAAAACAATGTGAAAACAACCGCTTTGTAATGTGAAAACACTCAAAAATATGAGAAAACTATATAAACTTTATCAGAAATATCTTTTGAAAATTCCAGAAAATTACGGTGGGGATTTTGGAAAGTATGACATACAAAGACAGTTATCATAGGTACAATCCAAGAGTCGTCCACTTTCGGAAATTACTTTGTCTTTTTGGTTGCTTCTGTAATTAGTAATTAATTAATAACTATTACAACTCTATAATCGTTAAAAGAACAATCTAAGCCCTATGTGACTCCGGAAATACTACTGATTCATGAAATTCCATCTTTTCATGTAGAAATATCTGGAAGTATCTGTGGTATAACGTTTTTTTTCTTCATGAAATTTTTATAAGTCTATTTATTTTGAGAAGATCGTCTGATGATTGTATTAGACGTTCTTCTTCGGAAATCATTGGTGGCATCGTGCTTCCTTCACAAACCGGAAATGAAAAACGAAGGTAAGGATTTATTCCCATAGTTAATACAGTATTTGTCGATAAATCAACGTTAAATGCTGAGTCACACAGCTAATTTTCCGGAAACTTTTCACGACAAAAAAACCATGAGCAAGAAAAGTTTTATTTCTATGATATTTAAGAGGCTCTGGAATGTCAAACAGTTCGGCATCATTACAAATCCATGAAACGAGAATGACATTCGAAGCTATGGTACACGATCAGATAGACGTTGAAATCCTCGTTTAAAGGTTTGAACATCTAATCAATCGATAAAACTTAATTAATTTGTGCGTAGATAAACCTGCTCATTTTAATACTAATAAATAATATAGAAAAATGATTATTTCAGGACAAATCGACGATGCATGAAGAAGATGAAAATATGAAAGCCAAAATGGTAGTCACCTGTTTTATTTCATGGAATCAACTCATAAATTGTAGAAATTTTTGTTAGGATTATTATCGGGTTGACGATATAAGTTTATCGGAGCTTTAAACCTTCCAAACATTACTCTTGAAAAATTATAATAATACCTAGATAGATGGCTATAACAATATGTAATATTAACAGTGACAAGTAATGGAGGAATATGTATGCAGGTTCAATTACATGTTTATTTGTTGAATTTTTGAGACTTTTAAATAGTAATTTTTCATTTTCAGTTATAACAACAGCGAACCTGTAATCATGATTCAAGAAAACATATTCTTTCTATCCTCAGTTTTGAATTATTTAATTATTTCTATTAGAAATGAAAAAAGTGCCAATAATAAGTTCAAGAGCTGCACACATCTATTTCGAATAATAATATCGTAGAATGACCTGTAAAATCCTTATAATTTTTCCTAGAAGATGCAAAAAAACACATAAATCAAACAATACATATTTTACGCTTCCATATGTTAGAATTTCATTATTCTAGAATCTCAGGATCTACGTCATTCTGATTATTCACATTTTTCTAATCTATTCAAGGGCGGAAATTATTCATAAAGCCCATATTGTGCCTACCTCAAATGTCTTCCTTACCTCTTAACAAGCATTTGATTATGTAAAACTTTACAAATCTCACAAAGCACAATTTTTTTTCTTCGGTTCGATCTCGTTAAAATTACAATCGGGTCAAAATTTTTTATCGGTTACATACGTCATATTTATAATAATAATTTACTTGTATTGTCGTTATTTTGTGTATTTGTATCGTTACTTGTTTTTGTGTACTCTTTGTCATTGTGTTGAAGTTCAATAAAAATTGTTAGTTTATTTCGTATCAAGCTACGAAGCGTTTCCAATAGTAATATTCCGTTGAAATACGAAGGGCAAAAACTTTTTTTACCGTATCAAAAATTAACTAATTAACTATTAATTAATTAGTCGTTATTTTCATATCATACAAGTTTATGAAGATTTTTTTTTGCTCTGAAATCTGACAAGAACCTAGTTAGAAAAATAAAAATATCCAAATATTACATGGTGATTACAATTTTTATCTAATATAGCCACCGTATCAGTAAGCACGGAATTACGCGTAAGTTAAAAATCAAGGATAAAATAGGAGAAATAATAAAGTAACGAAATATGTGAACATTTCTTTATGTGATTGATTTTGATAGCACTACGTGAACGTGACCTACATGGATCTATATTGGGTCCATCCACGGGTGCAACCAGGAAACCAAAAAGTTCCAAATTTTTATCATTTATTCTAATAAGTTGTCTCATACGCTTCCTTCTCTCTTTTTCATATAGTTTTTATCTTTTTTACTTGACAATAAAACGTTTCAATGGAGAATCCGATCAGAAAAATTGTCAATGATCTTCGTTCATTGATCGAGCATATATTTTGGCCCGACCTTCGGTAAAAAAAAAAAGCAAATAAAGTTAAAATTATTTAAAAACCATAAAAAAGAAGTTATGGGAAAATTGAATGGTTATTGTATCATGGCATGTCCAACACTTACGATTCCTGCATATGTTTAGCTTTGGATTTGGATTTCTGCACGGTTTACGTTCATGATATCGAATGGGAATAAGCGTGTAGGTCAAGAGGTAACAGTTCACGACTTTCATGATCGTGGGGAAGATGAAGCGGTTACCGTATCATGACATTAGCATTTTGCTGAAAGCAAAAGTAACCCACAATAATCGAGTAACTATAGTTAAGTGATGAAACTCAACGAGAAAGGGGTTATTGGCGGAGGAATTTCTACCTCCCTCTGATCACTTGCACATTTGACCTCGCACCATCGATTGTACTTTTTTTTCCTCTTATTCTCATCCTAATATATCTACGAACATAAACATCATTGAATTCTTATCAGGATTTTTTCTTTGAGATAATTTTGATCGTCCTTCACATCACTAACTGAGTTATTTTATTTAAAAAGATGTAAATTTACTGTAGACAAAATGTGACCATTATCCTCATAGGAGATCCATACATCCCGCCTCCAAGATATGCGGTCGAGATTGTAACACGTTGCAACCAGATCCACTATTATGTAGTCGATGTTATCCAGAAAGCAGCTACGCTAGTTGAACATCTCCTCCTTGAAACTCTTTGAACTCCTCCTTAAATGCCCTTTGCTAATTTTTTCTTGCCAAGTAATTTGTCATTTCATAAGCAAAAAGATGGTTGTTTTAAAAATTCATTTCATAATAATATTATCTAGTAGTAACTAGTATATAGAGCTATAACTAGTATAACTAAGTTCTAGAACAATTCTATACTACAATGTAAGATCTTCAAACTTGTAAAAAAATATAATTTCAAAAACGAATCCTCGAAAAGAAATCTGAAATAAAATCGTAATTATTCGTTCCTAGACTATAAGAAAATTACTTCACTGATTGCTGTCTCCGGGTTATCGATTAATTTCTAGGAGTTTTTTTACAACCAATTCTAGGATTTGTTTGTTAACTTTTCTTCTCTTTGGAAAAGCACATCGAATGTATAGAGGGTAATGCATTTGCCAATATTTTCTTATATGTAGACAAGTTTTTCTTATATGTAGACAAGTCTCTGGACAATAGTCCTTTAAGATCTCTTCTTGGTGTTCTTTTTTCTTTGAAACTGAATTATATGTCTTATTATGAAAGTATGTTAGATTCAAACTGTACTTTGTTAGAATTTGTCGGCACCAGAGCAAAATCCTGCTCTAAAAAACAGCTGGACTCCTTCATTTCCCTATTTATGCTATATGTGTGCTTTTGTTTTCCAGGGACAATCCACGAGACAATAATCGTCCGCTGGCCTGTAGTCGCTGGTCTCAAAAAACTGTTTTTTTAAGTACTCGATTCCTTAACGTTCACTCCGTTCCCGTTTGCTTATGTTTCTAGTCAGATTGAGACGAATCCGCAACCAACGCATTCTATGTTTTGTTTCTTGACTTTTTGAAAAAAAAACAATTAAAGCTATACGCACATTTCGACATAATTTTGAAGAAAAAAAATTGTAGAAAAATGATCCAATAATTGATAAGAGCAACCACAATTAAAACCTAAAAGCAGCGTACCACGAAATTGGCCGTGCTGTGACCTCTCCACGAAAAGGTAGAGCTAATGGTGCAAATCACGTCTATAATCACACTCAACTCTCCTAATTATCCTGAAAAACGTCGTGGGAAATGGTCAACAGCGATCAAATGTTCCTACGATACACCTAACGTGTCACGTATGTTAACGCTGGCATACGGCGCCGCGTCTGCGGACGAGAGAGGCAGCGCCGGAAGTCCATTGATTGTCCGTTTGCTCGCAAACTTGATACGTCCACTTGCGCTCTCAGTTGTGGTGTACGTTACAAGGTGTCTCGTAGGGGAATTCTACTACCAGTGACGTTTCCCACGCCACCTTCCCGGGAGAATGAGTGAGAAGTGAGTGTGATCGCGTTATTCATAACAACACATAACTTCCTAGTCCTATCTCTTCGTGGAAGGGTCCCATCGTCGTCAATTTTGTAGCATGCTGGCTTTATAAATGTCTGAGAAAAGTAACAGTTCATAGTAGCAGTCCTCTAAATTAATTAATTATCAAAGTAAACTCTAGAATGGCTCAGCCTCTTCATGTCAACGACTACAATGATGGAAGAATATCAAACGTTCATCAGAATTTGCGAAGAATCCAGATACTGGATGACACGAAAACAATTTGAAGAAGAGAATTTGCAAAGAATCGAGAGAATCATCTCTAAAACCACCACGTATTAAGAGCTTAAATTTTTTTATACCAAATGGACTCAGCATTTATTGTTATTATCATTGGTGTTTATTATTTCTTGGTTAGTTTTAAGGTAAGCAAAAACAGCTTTTCGCCAATAAATTCCTTCCGAATTTGTTTAGATTTGATTACGGTAGTAGTTATCGCATTTCAGCATCAAACGATCATTTAATGTCTTTAATTCATTTATTTATTTTCACTTTCAGAAGAGGCGGTAGATCAAAATAAATCGAATCTGGAGTCTTTTTTTTGGTGTCGATGATCACACACGATCAATAACAGTTGATGCTAATTATAAGTACGAATTCCTAGCCCACATGAAGATTGCGGTCATTACCTTTTAGGTCTGGCGAGAAATGATCCTCAAGTGATTCTTACATTACGAATACATCTTTTTTTAAAAACTGTTCTCATAAAGACCAGCATAACGACAAAAGATAGTTCTTCCTTTTACTTGAAAATGAACTGGAACTCCGTTATCAAAAGAAAAGAAAGAAGAAAGGAAAAAAGAAAAGAAAGAAGGAAGGAAAAAGGAAAAGAAAGGAGAAGAAAAGAAAAAAGTCGGTGTGAACCTATTCTTGGATATCTGAACAAAGACAGTATCCGATAACTAGGGCGCATCCCCAAATACAGCAACATAATTCCTTATTACGATCAATCCTGAACTATCTATGATATTTTCTAATCGATCGATTTATTCATCATTTTGTAGTTGCTTCTTTTGGAAATAGTCAACAAATGTTAGTATTGCCGATGAATAACCTATTTCAGATCCTCATTCAGTGCTAAGACTCAATGTTAAAATATCCAGAGTTTCTCGTAGACACTTCAGGACTCATAAAACTTGGATTATTGACTTTACTACTATCAAGTACGTTACGATGGCAAAAAATCTACTATGAAATTAAACAAATTCAATTTGAAGAGCGATTTTTAGCAGATGAAAAGTGAGTTTTTTTCATAAGCTTCAAGAAATACGAAAATAATGTTTTGAAACATGTAACAGGTTGAATTCTTATTTACTGGACCGACTAGGACCAGCTGGACTGGAAACAGCTCGTCTCACCTTCATTAAACTCTGTCGATCTGTATCTCATTGCGGGATTGTACCACCGTTCATTCACTACGAAAGTAGATATATGGTAAAATTTCAACAATAAAGAGAGGAATTTTAAATTCCAAAAAATGATGACATTATTAAAGGTTGCACCGAAATATCGTACAACCACTTGTGTCATCTATAAGAATATGTCTACAATTATGACAGCAATTATGTGTTACCTTTATGACGTCATAGCATATAAAAACAATATATTCGATATGATTGCGGATATTTATCCAAAGAGGTTAGTTTATTTGTTATAATTTCTGGAATTTCTTTCCCATTTTTCTCCTCGGAGACTAAGCAAAAACTCCTGATTTTACTCGAAAAAAGTGGCCTAGATTCTTAAAATGAAAAAATTATATACTATTTATTTATTATTAGATTATATATCATTTATTTATTATATTATAAAGAAAATTATAAGACGACGATTTAGATTCTGCAAAGGAAAGAACGAATATGAGACTAGTCGAGTTCTGGATCACTTCCGTAACTCATCGTCTGAGATAGATCTTCCATGGTTTCAAATACTCGTGGTACGGGAACCGTTAGAACGATTCCTCTCCGGATTCGTACATAAATGTGTAAGGTAAGGGTAGATACACGGAACTGTCAGTAATTTAGCCCACCATTCGAGTGTAGGCACGATTTTTCTCGCAAAAGACAAAAGTTGTGGATTATCCGAGAAACAAAGCTCAAAAAAGTGAAGACAATGTAGTCTGTTTCGAATTCTGCGTAGTGGAAATAAGAGGGGAACGATCCAATCTCTCAATATTTTAAGTATATAAGTATTTTATATTTATGTTGTTTCATTTATTCGGCATGTTATTTTAAGTGTATAGTATCTAAGAACTTATTTTCTTATAAAAACTCAATAAAAATAATTGTATTGTTTATTTAGGGAAGTAGGTCGAGCGAACACATGCTATGGTTGCGGTGAAAATATTCAATGCGTTATGGAAAAACAGTATGAACGATTAATGGGTAAAGCACAAATATCCTCGATTGTTCATACTATCGAGGATGCACATTTTGCGCCGCAAACATGGTACATTCCTGATTTCGCTAAACAGTGAGCATCCACCACGACCGCTGTTTCAGGCACTGCGAATTACGAGAGAATTTTCGTAAATTCACCATTGTGAAATACAACGAAACAGACACTGGAGCTATGTTGAATGAACTTGAAGGTCATCTCAGAAATCGTGGAATAGAACAGGATATTCTTAAAGATATACGTTCTCAGGTTAGTGAAGTCTAGCTCTTTATTTCAATTGTTTCGACTTTCAAGCGTTCGGCCTCCTTGTATTGGTTAATATAAAAGATTTATTCACTATAACTCACCAAACAAAGAATTTTCCAACAACAGTTTTCTCAGAAAATAGAATTTTCTCATCGTCCTGCTAGTTCTTAAAGCTATATAGTCGAATCAAAACGATCTAAGCAAAGTGAAAAGGGCCTGCACCAGGCTTCAGGTTGTTCTGATCCGACTATAAAGCGATTTTAATTTTAACGATTTTAATTTCTTTTAATTTTTTTTTAAATTCCCGTCCTCTACAACCTCGTGAGAGTATAAGGATTGATGTTCCCTGGTCTAGGGAAAATATCAAACAGATATACTGTCCGGACAAAAATCCGAGATCTTTCTGTTTCTTCTGTCGTTATTTGTCTCTAATAAACAAATCTATAGTACACATCAGGGAGGTAGAACACATTTAACCTCTTCCTCGTGATCAAACCACAAAAAAAAATCACAGCTAAATATTACTATAGTCTGGTCAAAACGACATGAAGTTCGGTGCACCTGCGTAAGCGGCTGCGCTCGAAGCGGTGCGGTAGAACGTAGCGGTTAGAATCAAAGTGAGACCCTTGCTAGAATCACTTATCGCCGCAGCTCGCGATGGTCCCACCTCGATCGCAGCCGTTAGTTCCACCGCAACGCTTCAAACGCAGCCACTTACGCAACTGCACTGAGCTTCATGTCGATTCGTCTGTACTATAAATATTCCTATCGTAACTTGAGCAATGGGAATCCTACATAGAATATTTTCCGATCTCATCGTGCCATTATCCTAGAAGATCATATTGCAGGTTCTACGGAGGAGGACTTTCCACTCTACTCACAACAACAAAAAACGAGCTATGTTCGAAAATCAAGTGCGATCTTCCCCATATCTCATGAGATTGCTCGTTAAAATGTTCTACTATGATTATTTGTTGTTCGGATATCCTCTACCTCAAATACAATGAGAGTTACATATGTTGTAGACCTGTTAATAATAATTAATAAAAAGTTCTATTCGGTCACAGTGTTATAGTTGATCTCTAGGATAACAAACCTCATAATACCAAGATGCCAGGATGCCACATGAGCGCAGAAAAACTTCTGCATTGTAAAAATTCTTTCAAATCAAAGGGCCCTTCAAATAAGACAGAACAGTTTTTGCTTTAATTTCATTCTGTGATAACAACTAACAATGGTGAATCAACGTATAACAATAGGGATCCTTCCTCAGATCAAAATTGATGATTCATGGAACAAAGCAGATGTAACAAGGATATAACTAAGTAAAAAGCTCAATACACAAGAAGTAAAAAAAAAGTAACAGGAACAGAAGTAAAAAGGTAGAATGTATGATATTATAATAAAACCGCAATAAAAATGACAACTTAAACCAACTATGAAAATTTTTATAATCTATAGAACCCGTCCTTTCTTTTTCAATCCTTTCAATTTGTTCTTTTTCTTATCGTCAATCCGTTTTTGCAAATTTTCTTTACGCTTCTCTTGTTTCTAAATACATTTAAATTTGGACCAATTGAACTAATGGGAACGAAGACGATAACAAAGAAAAAAATCATACCTTGGCCTTTTCTCTTTCGACATTCTTTTCCCTATTCAACCAGTTCTCCTTCCTTTTTTCCTTCAGTTTCTCTTTCCGTTTTAAACCTTTCTTCAGAAGCTCTATATTGTCCTAAAATACGGACTTAACCGAAGAAAAGAGCAATATTATTTGGGAACGTATCTAAATACGTATGTACGAACATTACAGTATCACATGTTCTAGCATAAAACAAGAAAAATCCAGTAGCATTTTGAATATTCCAAATAAAAATGCGTAGGACATTAAAGGTCAAAGAATGATCTAACTATCAAATTGATTTTTCCACAACCCTCCCTACCTTAACTTTAACACCTTGAGCCTTATTCACAGCGCGATTCCATTTAATTTCATTTTCAACCTGCATTGCTTTTTCAGGCTCAACATCACGGATCTTCTTTAGTTTTTCTTCCCTCTTTTCGACCTGAGAAAAACTGTCTGGTGATGTGAAGCAAGAATTTGTACAAAACACATACTTTATTTATCAGCGACTTGTAATCTTTCCCAGTGAATTTCTGTTTCTTCTCTGAAGTACTGAGCTGAAACAAAGGAAAAAACGATGTCCATTAGTTTCAGAAAGGAAAATCAGGATAGAATCCACTTACTCTTTTTTTCTTCCCATCGCTCTTGACGAGGAAGTCAAATTTGGAGAAAGAAACAACTTCATCCTTAGATGTTTCGTGCTTCACCTCCTTTTTTACACTGAACAAATGCCTGCTTAACATGAATGCTTGGGAAGCTACGTTTAGAAACGTACTCAGATTTCTCTTCGACCTTTCCCCTCTTCTCTTCAGCTCTCCTTTGTTTCATTTTCATTTTACTCATACGACGTTTCAGTTTCCGTTCCTGCTCGAATTTCAGTGCTGCTGACGGATCTGCTGATGCTTTTTTCTTGCTTTGACGATTCGCTGTAAAGCAAAAGTAAACGGAGCTAAAATCGTTTCCTTTAACAAATTTGGAAAGAGAGTCGCAGCTCACTTCAAAAAATAGTTTCATATATTAGATTCGGTTGGGGACTTATAGTTGTGAGTTACTTTGCACTGGTTTCATTTTATTCGAAGAAGGGAGCAACTAGTGTTTTTTAAAAAAAAGATGCTATTGTTTAAAAACTCGTCCGTCAATAGAGACGCTTCTGTTGAGAAAAAAAGATGAGCTAACGACCTACCTTTCATGGATTTCAACTTCTCCTGGAGTTTCCGTATAGCTAACTCGCGTTGTTCCAATACATCAAGTGATTGATCCTTAGTTGAACATTGCACTGGTTCCTTAGATCAGATTCGTGAAATGAGATAGAAGATGAGGAGTAAGAAAAATTCTCCTACCACGTTGAATTTCGGCCTTTTCGCTGCAATTTCATCGGATGTCGAAGCATTACGTTTATGCGATTTTCCTTTCGCTACATTTTCCACTTCTTCGTCAGTAGTGTCATCCTCATCGTTGTTGTCAGAGTCATCTTTTACATCGTTTCCAGAAGGAACATTTGTTTCAGTTTGAGGTTTCAACTCTCTAAAAGAAATGACTAAAAATATGGGTGTAAGATCCAGATTATTAGAAAACTATTACATTGATGCAGAATTTTTCTGTGGTGCAGATATGGG
Source organism: Necator americanus (assembly GCF_031761385.1). Lineage (NCBI taxonomy): Eukaryota > Metazoa > Nematoda > Chromadorea > Rhabditida > Ancylostomatidae > Necator > Necator americanus. The sequence goes on from NC_087376.1 coordinate 3,040,571, forward strand.
TTCCTCATCGGAATCAGAATCACTAGAATCGCTTTCTTCTTTTTCTTCAACTTTCGGAAGTTTCTAAATTATAATTCCAGCAATTATGAAACAACTAACACTAGTAAACAGCAAACTTTAAAAAAAAACATCGCCAGCTGCAAGTGTTCTCAATGCTTACCTTTTCCATATTTTTGTCTTGTTGTTTTTCTTTTTTCTCTCCATTAACGTTCACTGGTTTTTTGACAGCTCCATCGGATAGAACCGCCTGGATATGGATAATGGCTAAACGGACTGCAAAACTTGCACCACACCGCAAAACGTGCTCTAAACACACCCTCTTTGGTTTAACATCCTTCGTGGAACTCGTTCCGAGCAGATCAATCACTTCTGAAACCCGTCGACACACTCCACCTACAGTACGAGCTACCTGTTGTTTCTTGCTGTTAGTTAACATCTTCTTTTCCTCTGGAAATCAAGAGCTTTGTCGGATTCCCCAACACTAAGAAGTGAACATACTGGCAGTAAGCTTCTGATTAACTATCCTATGTTTCCTTTGACGTAGCTTTTCTTGGATGTCAGCACTAAAGCCCCAAGTGGATATTGGTATTAGGTCACACATAGTTCTTACCTAAATGCACAAAGAAAAACTTCGAGTGAACAAAAGCTGAAGTTTCTCTAGGATGATAAACTCTACTTTGCTTTCAATGGAGCCAATTTTTGTCAACAAGGATATGTCGGTGGGTGGATCTTCTGTTGCCATCACTGTGAACCTTCTCTGCATAAACAGAACAATTACGAATTTAATCCAAACTTAAAGCGAACAAATATTTAGGAGGACGACCTCACCAACACATATCAGATCCTTTCCAAGCTAAGTAACAGTAGTTTATGATCAATAAAACAACACAGTCAGAAAACATGTCCAACTCGTAATCTTAAACTAGAACTATATCAACAACTGTCAATATGTCACAGAATAATGAAGAACAGAAAACAAAGAAGAAAACATTATAAAGCTGCATCGAAGACAACACTTCGAAAGTGAGCAGAAATAAAACAACAACTTCATTAAACAAGTAACTCTTCTGCCTAAACAAAATCTTATGGTTAGTTTTTTTGTTGGGATTCATATCAATCCATATGATGCCGAAAATCCATCCGACGTAGTATACAAATGTTTGAAAGATTTGATTATTTTAATTTTAAGAAAAATCTAGAACGTCCTAATCCCTAACGGATTTTTCTATACGTTACAAATTGATTCTGTTGATCCAAAGACTAGAATATGAAGCGGTTTGTTATGAGAAAAACGCGGTGGGTCGTGTGTCAGCATTCTTATGTAGGCGATATCCATCAACTATTAACGTAGCAAGTGATATGATTCCCAAGTACCGATGCAAGCATGATCACAAGTAGAAATCAATCGGGTCAAATGACTAACAAAATGAAAAAAAAGTGAAAAAACCTATCCTACTTTTGTAGCTAGTTAAGTCTCGTACACGTATTACATGGCCATCTATTAAAGAACAAATGAACATGAGGGATTCACATTTGATGAGATCAGTATGAAACGTCACTAATCTAGAAGAACGAAGCACGTGGACGAGAAATAATTGTGGAAGAAAACGCAGATGTTAAAACATGAATAAATAGTGACCAGAACTAATATGAAAATTTGCAATCTTATCGACATATGTAACTAGCAAACGACATAGATTCGACAGAGTGAAAGAAGAAAGTGTCCTCTAATAACCTATCCCTATTAGCTTCCTGAATTAGGCAGGAATAAGCTCCGTCCCAAGTCTGGTACGAACAGCTTCGGTGCGGTTTTCGAGTATGATCCAGACATCTTCGGCTAGTGCATCTACAGTTGTGTAGCGTACGCGTTTCGAATTAAAAATATCCACGACAAACTGTGTTATTTGTTCCTTAACGAAAAGGTTGAATGAAGATAATCCTTTGAAATGCTAAAATACAGCTCTAACGTCACGAGATCTTCACTTTATACATATAGCTTACTTAATAAGAGTTTTTTTGTACAGAAATTATCACTATCAAAATCACGCCTTATCAAATTCCAATAACTAAATTTGATAGATAATCACATGGACAGGAAAAAAAAACTGATCATTTCCAGGATTAATCACTCACCTTAAAGTACTGGCATAACTCTCCAATGCGAGGATCTGTTCCGAGAAATCCGAGCGTGATAGCCGGTGATACAGCTTCAGAAACGTTATAGATATGGGCTATGAACCCGTGTTGATCCTGTAAAAAGATCAAAAAACTTCAAAAGTAAACTTGGGTGGGTAGGTTCTGCGAAAATATGGAAAGGAAATAGTTAGATGTATATGAACCTTTAGTCTTTGACGCTTAGCCTTCAACATGGACCAAATAATAGTGCTTATGGTGGAGTACTTCATAGAGTTCGATAGAAAGTAGTTTTTCGTTACTAAAATAGAATCTCGTTAGGAACGAAGTTGTTCCAATGTGAAATCTTTTCTGCAGCGAGATGTGAAGAATTTCGATCAAACAATGGATAGAACTCCTCTGGTAGCTTTACATTACACTGTCTTAACATGAGATTAACATATAAAAATTTCTGTTATCACTCTACATTGAAAGAAATACTTTCCAGACAGGATACCATGCTCTGCAAACCGTATCATGCTTGCAGCAAAATATCAAGCTACCAAATTGTGGCCTGATGCTTGTTGCTATGAATTTCTCTTACATTTGTTAGTCATTATTTAAACAAATGGAAACTTAATCCACACTATGATTCGATGATTCAAATCCCACGCCTAAAAGAATACTTCCACTAAAAGGGAACTATGAGACAACGAGAAATGAGGTTAACAGGTTAAGGAGAGAGCAGACTTATTGAGAAGAAAACAGGTTTGGAACTGTCCAGAGGCATTTAATTTAGACTGTGCGCTCAAGAAACAGAATGTTAAAAAAGCAACCATATTTTAATTCGAGTATTATTGCGCTTTACATTTAGACCCTTGTAAAATACTTAAAAGGAGACGTACATACAAAAATATTAGAACCAAATGAAAAGAACGTAAATACATGTATGTGAGTCCAAAGTGATGTGCGAACCAACGTTCAAAAGTCCCTTATTAATAACGGTAACGAGAGAAGGGTGAGCACGTTTAAAAAAAGATACTCCACTATTTTTGGTGCGAAACAACTCTGTTCGCCTATCACATCTTTCGTTTCAAATATGTCAACGCCAATCAATATTCCCTCCTGTTGAATTGAAATCAAGAACCATTACATGGCATGGAAAAAATGTTCACAAAAAGTGTCCACTTCCAAAACATCGCCACTATGAAGCAAAAGAAACAGATAACATGAATCAGACAGAAAGAAAGAAAGAAACGTAGAATAAAGATAACAAACCAGAGTACACCGCCGACGGAGGTGATTTTATGTCATCGAATGAGTCAAGCAGTATAAAGTCTAGTACAACGTCCCAGAAACCATAATCCACCACCTAAAACTTCACAGTAGGAACACATCATCACATTCTTTGTAGAAGATGACTATTTTCTTTGAAAGCTGTGAAAAACCTAGTCCGGAACTACGAGATTTCCATGTAATTGTAACAAAAAATTGAAAAATGACTAATCACGACAAGGCTAATCTCATTGAAATATGATCTGTTTCCGGAAGGGCGTTTCTGCTCCTCGATAAGGTTAGCAAGCTAATGAATGGGACGGAAATCCAAAAAAAGTGCAAAGATAAAGTTGACACGTGCCACGGGAGAAAAGACAAGTCAATATCAATATGGAACCACCGATATCAAGATTTTAATGTTTGCACACTTCTCTTCATGAATAACAAAGTGTAAGCAGTTGACATAGCAGCAATTGTGCATAGGAATCCAGGTCTTTGTCAGCATTGACAAACACCTTTAATTAATTAATTATCAAGAGAATTCGGGATTAGAGATTAATTGAACTATTATCAAATAATACGGAATCAAATAAAATACTTGAAGACAGGATATCACGAAATTGTTGTAGTTTGGAAACCTGAAGAAAATCATAGACTTCGGGGTGTACATTACGAATGTGAGGGAGAAGACCTCACTGATTCCTGACCGCTAGCTCGTTGATGTGGTGCGTTCAAACTTACCTCGTTCGAGGAAACGCCGATTCCCTTGGCGTTTTTTAAGGAAGATTAGGGGAATTCAGCTGAGCCACGCTCATATTCGTAATCTACATCCCGAACTCCTCCATCATTTTTTTCTTTTCAATTTCGTGATACATTGCCTTTGAAACTGGCCAATGAATAACACATGTCGCCTTTGTCATAAGCGAGTTTGCTTCCCGACAAACACAAAAGAAGTTAAACACTCACTCCTCGTCCAGCCAATTCCTCCTCCATCTGACAGATATTGGATTCCACTCGGAAGAAATCTATTAGAGCATCAAAAGCAATGTAGAACTGAGCAGGATCCTATAGAAAGGCTTCACAAAGGAAAATAATGAAATTTTTAATGGTATTGTAGTGACTAACCTGCTTTGAATGCCTGAGAATATCACCGAGGAGTGTACGGCCAGCTTTTGCCAGCCACATCCGACGATGATCATCATCAAGGCATACCTAAATTAAAAGAATTGCTTAACTGATTAGTATAACAAAGGAACCGTAGTCGGAGAAAACATATTCAAAGAATCCATATTCCAACAAAAGTGAACTTAGGCTTAGTAAATCTCATTTGTAAACAGCATTTCTTTCCTACTTTAGAACACAGCAACGTTAACCGCATCAGAACTCCTCGAACAATTCAAAACCAACTGCAAAAGCCTGACGTAAGCACCAGAGTTTAGCGGCGAAATCGAGTTCGCTTTCACATTGACATACATCACCACGCATTTTCCTATACTCTACCTGAACAGATTAAATTCAACAGAACCAGTCTATAAAACTAATAGAATAGAAACTGTCTGGCAATACAAACCTCTCCATTATTTGCTGCCTTCAAACCATCTTTATAAAAGAGTAACTGATCTTCTGGAAGGGAAACAACATCACGAAGAATATCGTCGTCAAGGGTTACAGCCTAAATACAAGCTAAGGTTTATCAATTAAATCAAAAAGGCAAAAAAACTTACGAATTCCTCATAGGCCGACATAAACGAGTCATCTGAGAGCACAGAAAGTGTTCCTGCACGAGGAGCACTGTAACCTTGCCATCCAGATGACTGAGGTACTACACTACTGACTAAAGAAGAACAATCTCAAAGGAAGAAAAGAATTGAAGACGAAACAAAACAACTTACAGTCATCCTTGATTTCATCTAATGCACCATCTGCAACGAGACGGGAGATATCAGCCTCAATAGCATGAAGACGATCGGCAATAGATGTTAGCTCTACGGATTTGTCACCATCTTTCTCACTACGACCACGATAGAACTCGATCACATTGATCACACGTTCCAATGATCGTACCAACTCCTGACAGGAGTCCGCTGCAGACGCAGGATAACCAGATTATCTCAGGAAGAAGGGACAAAGAAACAAAACCCTCGAAAATCCTACCAGATACAGGTGGGAAGGCATCGATACTGTTACTGAAATGATTTCGCTGACGTGAACCACCTTGACGTCCACTACCACGATCGCTAAACGACGGAGTACAACGTAGTCGTGATGAAGCACGAACTGAAACAGGAATAGGCGGTAACTATGGAGAAGATTCGATACTAGTGGACATTCGAACCACTATCTGGCTTGTCTACACATTGGATTGCATCATACGAACCATCATTAAGGTTTGAATCGTTCAACCTTGACAGAAACTTTGTATTTGTATGCTCCCCACGTCGAAACCATCTATAAAAGGAATGTAGGATTGTTCTGCTACGAGACCGCAAATATTAATGACTAATGGACAAAACAAAAGGGCAAATATAATGAAGACAGGATCTGTATTGGAGAAGAGAAATCAAATTGGAACTACCTACGAATCAGAATGCCAAATACAACAATCCCAAGGCCAACACCAGAAATGATTATCGTGGTTGTACGACTGGGCAGTCTTACATTCCCTGCAGAAGCACCCGTAAAGGGCAACATTTGCTGAAAGAAATATATTTGAGGAAGAAATGACGCAAATCCTGAACATATCCCGCTTAAGAAATAATTGTGGAAAAAAATTCACGAAGCATAAGATCTTAGAAATGAGAGTATCCTTCACCAGCGAAGCGACCACTCGCAAGTGACCAGAAAAGTTCGCCGAACAGGAAAAAACCGGCCGCATTCGCATTCCGACGAGTCATGTTCACACACGCTTTCTGTTTAGCTACGTACAGTGAGATATCGTTGAGGAAAAGCTAAAGGCACGTTCCATGAACTTTCGTTGTTCGTGTTGGAAGATACGCGAACAGCGCACGATTTATGTGATTGATCGTAGCGGCGAATTAGAGGATGAGCTCGGAGGATGAGTGAGTGGTGAGGTGAGGTGAGGTGAGCTGAGTGGAATGGGGAGTTGATGCGTTTGCTGTTCGTTTGGAGTTCGCAACGTGCTTGAGCATATCGATTTTTGTCGTGCTTGTGGTCCGTTGGTCACATTTTACGGTTCATCGACGTATTGCACTTGCCAACTTCGAGGTTTCCTGTCCGCTCAATGTTCACCAATTGAGGGAATGTCAATTTGGTTTGATTTGTGTGCGTACTGATGCGTTCTGGCCAACCTGTTTCGTTGAAATAGGCAGCCCAGTCACGTCGCTCAGCCGGACACATTCCTGTCTGATAATAACAGCCGAGAGAGTTTTTTTTTTCGTCTTCTGGTAAAATGTGGCTTCTTTTACGTATTGAACGTTGCCTAGTGAGTCATTCATACACGCCCATTCGATTTCAACGAATTGGTCGCTTCTGTTCGTCGTCATATTATTTGACACCTTCGCTTGTACTGGATAAATAGTTTCCACATATCGCTGAATAATATGGATACAGCTTTCATTAGTTTAGTGCCAGGTAGCAGTAACTTCTTCTACTGATGTGACTTGTTTCATACGAAAATATTTTTCATAAATTATCGCCTTTTTCGCGTTCGTATTTCTCATCCATTTCTCATTTTTATAAATAATATTACTACTACTCCGTAACTATTGACTGGACGAAATGCGTCCTCTTACTTATCGATTAGACGGAATACGCCTTCCTGTTGAATTTTAGTGGACCGTATCGTTATGAAGTTAACTTGCTAGCATTTTAGTCATATTATTGTTTGATTTTTCTTGTAAGTACTTGTACGTAAGTTTAGTTTGTGTGAACTTAGATGTTTCCTCCTTTTTGACGTAAAGTTTGTTAATCGCAACGATATCACAAATTTACCCGCTCATGAAGCTTGCTCGGAAATTCTTATTTCTTTAGTATGAGTTATTTAATAGCAGGAGAAGAGGTTTTCATGGCTAATGATTGTACTCTGCTTGTCGTTATTCCCGTTCACATTTATCTTTTGGTTTCGTGCAAATGTTTTGCTTTGTCTGTGTGAGTAATGGCGAAACTCTGAAACCACATGTGAAAGAGAGGTTCGACCAGTAACTCCTCTTTCGATTGCACTTTTTCGCCTACTCATCCTCTACGTTTCACATCAGCACTCTTTCCAACGAGTAGTTTGATGTGCTCTCGAAATTACTGTTGTCAAGCGGTTTTCCCTAGTTTATTTTACTAACTCTTTTAGTGATATCTGAATGTTCTGAAGTTGGTGTAAGTGTTCCCGACGTCTTCTTTGCCTTAATTACCTAGCTACATACAATTAGTAGTAAATAGTAACAAACCTGTTGTGGTATAATTAAGCTTTGGGTATTCGTAATTTTGTATAACAGTTGTGCTTTTAATTCTAAGCTCATTATATTAACTTGAACAAGTCCTTTGACCTCCTCAGTCAATGTTTTTTTTTGGTTGGCGATGATACAATTGCATTACTGTTGCTTAAGTTTTCGGGTACAATGAAAAAGCTCATAAATTTAATCCATACATTTCCTCGATAATCCTTATTGAAGTGAATCTTTGCACATTAAAATCCAAGATAAGGTATCCGATTATGTTTTGGTGTTTACTTTTGACTAGTACAAAGTGCTATTCTAATGAATTTCTGTGAGCATTCCCTACTAAAATGTTCTTGCATTTTTCTCGTGGATCTCTTCCTCATGACTAGATGTTTCCTTTCCTTTTTGTTAACGGTCTTTTTTGTATATTCTCACTTATTGTTTGCAGAACATGACCACAGTCACTAGCTTTTTTGTGATACTCAAATTACATCTCTATTTCCAGCAGAAATTTAATTTGAATTCTCAATTTGGTGCCGATATTGAGTTTCGTTGGTTTCCCTTCTATCGGAATTTGTCATTTTTTTAACAATCGAATAATTCATGAACTTTTTTTCAGCAGAATGTCAAGCCCTTCGAGGCAGATTAAGTGTGTCGTGGTCGGCGATGGAACTGTTGGAAAGACTTGTATGTTGATTTCATATACTACCGACTCATTTCCTGTTCAATATGTGCCTACAGTGTAAGTACATGCTTTTTTCGTCCCTAATATCTTTCTGTATTTTTCATTGTCTCTGAATTTTCAGTTTTGACAATTACTCTGCTCAGATGACATTGGACAATCATACTGTTAATCTAGGGTTATGGGATACTGCTGGACAGGTATGTTTATTTTATTCTTATTTACTTTTCGGTTTTTTCTGCTTATCAAAATTTTTCCTGATTCCGTGACTTTATGGCGGCTAAATCGGAACCCGGACGGTAAATCTGCCCCACTCTTACATTGCAATGTGATAAACGTTTACGTATATCTCGAATATGAGCTCAGTTTGGCTTCTAGTAGTTGTTAGAGTGGGATCAAAAAGCCCAAAGCTTGGTGTATTTACGTATGCGGTTGCGTTCGAGGTTGAGACTCTAACCAGCTCCGATCAGATCATAGCTGCGATAGGGAGTAGCCGGATTCTCCTCAAGTGACTGTAAGCTCTAGCTCATGTGGTGCAGCTGAAGTGATGAGGGTAGCTTCACCAACCGTCGAAAATTGAGGGGTCCTTTTGCCAACCATCCAGTAGTGAGGAGGGTTGGAGCATCGCTTCCGAGTATCGGATCTATGAATGAACTTGAATGTTTTTATTTTCATCTAGCCTTCTTCTGAAAGCATTTATTTTGAATTTAAGAAATCGTGTGAGCGTGTTTTCTCGATATCAAAACTTGTTCATACCCTACAAAACCACTTTTGTGGGGGAGGGGGGTCTTCACGAGTGTTTTGTGATTTGCTGTCATTTGTAAGTTCCTTTTTTTCTGTACGACATGTTTAATTCACCTGCAATTTGCTGTCCTCAGAAAACATTGGTGACATTTCCAACCATTTATCAAAAAGTGCTGAGTCAGCAATGGTGCGTTTGTATTGTTGTGCTAGAAAAAAACGACGTCTGTATTCACAGAATTCCCATTTATTTTGTTGTGCACCTTTTTTTTGTGGATTTAGCTTTGCTGTTCTCAAATCTTTCGATTGTGCTACCGGATTTTTGTAGTTTTGTTGCTTGGGAATCAAGTAGAACGTTACATTGAGTTGATCGCTCGAAATTCTTGAATACACTTCACATTCGTAGATGATCTTTTTTCACGTATTAGTCACCCACTTATCCACGTATTAGACATCAATGTTATTTTTATAGGTCTGAACGACTATACTTAGACTGAGTCATGCTGAGTTTGAACAGGATAACATTTAGAACAAACTATTTTGCGCAACATTACATGTAGTTTGTTCCTGCATTTTATGTTACGTTTCAGGAAGACTACGATCGGCTGAGACCTTTAAGTTACCCACAAACAGACGTGTTCGTTCTGTGCTTCAGCATTGTCTCACCAGTCTCCTTCGATAATGTGGCTACCAAATGGATCCCAGAAATTCGTCAACATTGTCCAGATGCGCCTATTTTGCTCGTTGGTATGCGATATATGTGAAACATTCATTTCAGAATCATCCTATTTGATCCATGGTGAATTGACACATTTATTTGACCTCTTGCAGGTACCAAACTGGATCTACGAGATGAGGCGAATCCACGCTCTACTGGCACTGAGGATAGGCCACCGATTACAAAAAGTCAAGGACAGAAATGTGCGCAGAAAATCAAAGCAGTGAAATATTTGGAATGTTCGGCTCTCACACAACAAGGCTTGAAACAGGTTTGTTACTGTTTTGTGGATAATGGAAGTTCTCCATAATATATCACTGTCGACCAAATTTTCTGTTTAAGGTGTTCGAGGATGCAGTAAGAGCTGTTATCAATCCAAAACCGCTAAAACAGAAGAAGTCATGCACGTTACTTTAAGCGATTCATTCTTGGAAAAGTGCACATCAGAACCGGTTTATGTACGACTTATTTTTTAAAAACAATTTGGTCAGGTTGCCTAAAGTCATTTTGTTTGGTGTGGGACGTTTAGGGAAGTGGTGATGCTCGACGGATTACTTAATGAGCAAACTAGTCCTCTTATCCTAAACTTCTACCCTGCCTCTTTTTTTCATTTCATTTTCCTTTTAATCTTTCTCTTAGCATTTTTCTTCTTTTCTGCCATCGATTTATTCATCGATATTGTCATATGTTCACCTTCTATGTACCTATATATGTAAATGTTTGTTATGATTTCCATCATTCTCACACAGTTATTCGTACTTAGTGTTATCCGTTGATATGTTTCGTCATAATATACTAATTGCCAGTAGAAAATGGCCTATAATTTTATTATGTGCCATGAAAAGGCAAAGATTCTGATCTGGTATGGTAGTATTTATTGTCGTCGATCGCACTTCTCGTTAAGCAGTTGTGTTTGCGTCGTTCCTCCACCATGGTTTTGCTGAAAGCCTTTCACTCACTTTTATGTACGCCTTGATGTTGTTCTTTGATTCAGTTCAGTCTAAAGTATGTCTTACTTCCTCCTGAAGAGAAAAAAAATAGGAACAAATTTACAGTTGCGTTTCTCAGAAATTATGAAAATAAATCATTAAGGAGAAATTTGTATAAGTATCCCATCCCATTTGAAACAGTTCTCTATGGTATTCGACGATGACAAGGTAAGGTTTGCTGGACAATGGATTGATGGATCTTATTCAGGATGCAGTTAATTTTTCACACCTGGAATTAACCACTATTCTCTTAGATGATTAAGTTCCGAAGATTCCGCAAATTAGTGTTACAGGACAGATTTTAATATGGATCGAATAACGATAACGGTACATAGGGGATCAATTGTACTGAATTTCCCTCAAGTTGGCTGTCACTTATAAACGATGAAAGCTATATGGGCGAATTTCATCACGAGTCATTTTCCACCTCTGAAAGAAACTTGGATTTAGTGGAAAATCACTAAGGGCTAAATTAGACTTGTAAAAACGAATTTGGGTATCTTTGAACGGGTAACACTTGCCCTCCCTGATCTCCCTCCATCCACAATCGAACACACATCGCGGTCCACCGGACGAATACAGGTACGAGGCCTTATACCTGTAGCTACCACAAGGATGGAATCTCGTTATCCTCGATTGAAGAATTCGCCTTGATTCTGTACATTTATTTTTGTATTAGACTGATGAGGACTTGGTTATACTTTAACATCGTCAGTAAGTAACCTTGTCCCTCAAAATGTTGCCGATGAGCGTAAAAACCAAACATGCATTCGATTCTTGAAGGCAACATTTACGTTCGGAAAAGTACTTGATTTTCTTGCAAATGGTAAAAATGCGGAACCTACAATTGCTACATATAAGTGCGAGAATGTACACATAAAATTGGAAATGAGTGACGAGACCATCCGGTAATCGATTGGTGCAAATCAATGACGATCGGCCGGTAACTGCTCGACCATTCTTTTTTCGCGCTCATTTTTTTATACAGTATATCGAACGTTTTCGGCAGGAATCGTGAAAACTAGAATACAAGAAAAATTGCACGAAACTATTTCCATCAAAAGATAGCGAGGAATGTTTGTTTTGCAGAGGGATAGGTGAAGGCAACGAGTATTCCATGCCACTTTTAGTGAGTTTAGGTGAAATTATACCAGTAACAAAGCAACTAGTTTTACAGGAAGTCGGTTTAATAGGTCGAAATAGGTAAAAAAAAAGAAGAAAGAAGTATATTGTTATATGTTTAAAAATCGAGGGTTAATGTTTCTAGTGCTTCGATTCCAACGATTCACAGTATCACGGGCCTGGTTCACAGGGATCCTCTGCGGTAGATCACAGCGAATGGACGCCAAAAAAGAAATTTTGACAAGGAATTACAGTAACTGTTAGGATCATGTAAGCCTACCTTTAAAACCTGATGTTCTATGGTAAGTAGCTGCTCTAATCTCATTCATCCATTAGAGTTTGAACCATTTCCTGTCGGTAATTTTATGTTAAGTTTACTTACTCTAGTCGAATTTACTATTACAACTAGTTACTCTAGCCGAATTTACTCTTGGTTCAGTGGCGATACGAAAAATAGCCCTCTTAGAATTACCATATTTTGCCATCGCTCGCTACTTTGTGGATGTTTTCCATTAAAAAGCATGATTTCAGCGAATTTTTCACTTGTTCTAGTTCTTAAAAGTTCTTTTTCAACTTCTTTCTAAACGAAATTATGGCGAGATAAAGTCTTTGTTATTATCGCTAATGACAGGATCTTATGGATATTATGTGCTCTAAAGTTCTTCGATCTATTATGGATTTCATTAAAATTTGGACGAAATGAGTTAACGTGGCAAGAAATAGTTGTTTTGTTGTTCGGAGATTACGAGCAGCCACGTTCAAAGTTCTACGAACGATTACAACGATAAGAAAGTAAGGGAAAAACTAGCATGTTTTACAACTATCCGTGGGAGTAAAGAAGCGAAACAATGAAAACAGATAACAAATGTATAGATCATTTTAATCGTCAAAACGCAAACCCGCAATAATAACTAACACCCAATTGAAGTAACCTAATGAAACTATACAGACCTGAATGATGGACAAAAAGCATATTAATCTATACATTCGTGATGTGTACAAACTCAGAAAGGGCAGTTTTTCAGGGAAGACGACGAAGAAAGACGCTCGATTTGAACAGAAAGGACACGAGCGCACAATCCTAAGATTAAAATCAAGCACAAGGATTTAGGACAATTGACCGGCTCAATTACAATAAATTTGAAATAATAGAATAAAACCGTGTTGAAATAGAACAGTATAGCTTTGATATGATTAAGATCTTAGTGGTTTTTTCTTTTCTTTAGAGGAGGATATGAGGTGATTTTGACAATGATAAATTTACAGCAAATTAGGTCATCGGGCGGAGCAATAATATTGAAACAATACCTAGAATATAAGCAGCAACGAGTTTTTGTGGCACAGTTAGATGAAAGTGATGTGGTAGAAGGGATTCAGAAGCTGCTGGATCTCCTTGAGTTGGAGCCATTAAGGCAATTGCACAAATTACAGCCACACCCAGACAAGCAAGCTGAGATGACGCGGTATTCTGAAACGAATGAAAATTTTCGTTGGATACCGTAGCCGTGTGAGTAGTTTACCGAATTAGACTATCTTAATGGAATCTTACTGTAAATGTGAGGATATTACACATACAATAAGTGAGAGTATTTTAGTTAGTTATTAGTTGTTACAGTTACTACTTCTTGTAACAATCAAATAGCGAGAAATCGATGAGGAATACGTGTGAAGAATTAACATCTATATCCTTTTTTATACCGTATAGTTTCACAACGGTGATCCAACAAGAAATTCATAATCAAGAACAAAAGATACGGCACAACTCTAGGTAGCTAATTGCCTGTTAAATCAATGTTCAAATATCCCACTAATCACTGCTGTTTATCTTACAATCAGTAGCCTTGCATTGTTGTACATTACACAATTTTTGTCATATGCAGAAGGCTAAGCTCACAAGACCTGCACATGAAGGAACAACGCACAAAAGCTGTTCCTCAATAGAAGTACTGTAGATTTGTAAACAGGGGGAAGTACAAACGAAATAAAACTCACATCATCGCGAGTTCTTGATCGAGTACGACGTGGTGATGCGAAATCTCCTCGAAATTCGTGTTCACTCATAATGCTACTGGTTGTGTCCGTAGCTGCTGGACTGCGTTCGCTAACGGTACGCAGAAGAAGATCGCGACTTCCCAAAACCTCAAAATGAGGCTTACTAGTGGCAAAAACGTGACATTTCACAAACGTCAGCGGAAATTGACTATAAAACAACGTAATAGGTGTCATAGATACGCCATAAATGTTAGTTAAATTATCGTTAACTAAAATACCAACTAAGTTGAAGTAGTAAACAAAAAAAGGATGTAACGAAAGTACTGCCAAGCCTGGTTCGGGTCAACTTCCAACTTCTGTGAGACAACAAAAGCGGGAAAGTTGTACGTAAATTTAAATGAGAATTAAAGCAATGCTTATCTAATCGGTTTGACCTAGTTCAAATAACGTGCCGTCAAAAAATCAACAAAAACATGACCAAGGCGATCAAATTTACTGAAAGATAAAATTAGTTTGTAAAATTAAGAAAATATAAGAATTCTGACTTCTGTTTCTCCAGGCCTCATAATTTCAACACGAAGACAGTCAGTCGTACCGACACTAAGCCGTGTAGTGCACTTCACGACTCTGGAAAAATGTACTCAATTAGATGATGAGGGAAAATTCCAGCTAACTTTACTGAATTAGAATAGATACTCACAAATCTTTACAGCAATTAGGATGTAATATTCCTTTTGAATTAGACACCGAATAGTTGCCAAGTGCATTGCATAGTACTAAAAATATATAAACATTTCACTACGAAAAACAGTAAAACACATGCAAAACCCCATAAAATACAAAAACATGGGGAATTCAAGATATTCTACAAAGAGAAACTCAAAATTTGAGCAATATCGAGTATTTGCTTCGCATAAATGATCGAGAAGGTGTCACTTATATCCTGCATATTTAGGATCACTCTAAAGATCAAAACAGTACTGAGATCCCGTGCCAAATCCGAATCGGGTGTAAAAAAAAATCATCTGCATCACCCTGTGTTTAATTATCGCCTAAAAAGAACGGACTTTCCGTCCAATCCTATAAACAATCCCGAAGAATGAGTTCCAGTCGCACAAAAGGCGATAATACTTAGAAGTAAAGGAAGACCTATAGGATGAACATTTCATTAAATAACTATTGATTGAAAAAGAAACATGCAAATACCATCTATCATTGTTGTTCAGAACTATTTTGTTCGAAACGAATAGTTATTAAAAACCTATGAGGATAAATGTTACCAGGACGGTAACACATAAATTATGAGGTACATGTAATCGGTTGAGGTGAAGTGACTGAACAGAATACATAATCCCGGTTTAGAATTTCCAGAAACTAATCAATAACTAAATATTCTTCACGAAAAGTCTGCATTGAACATAACGAACTAATCTGATCTTCTAAACAACAAAATGAAAATTAGAAATATATGAATTCAACTCTTTCTAAATTGAAAAACTGTTTCCTCAATCTATCAGAGTGTTTCCAAATTTAGTTCCTCTTAAAATAGTTCTTTCCTCGGAGGGGAAAACAAACATGTGGTGAAAGTGCTTACGTTGCAAAAAACACAGTACTCGCTTTCTGTTGAAACGAAAAAAGAAAAAAAAAAGTGAATCCACATACCTTTGTACTGAATTGGATAACCGTATGGATTATAGACGGTAATAACACGTCGTGGGGAACGTTCAGAAACAGGGAATTCTATCTCGCTTACAGACAGAAATACTGGTAATCTATTGGCATCACCATCGTCCATCCCTCCTATCTCCTGAAAAAAAAAACAATATAAGAATCAACTAGTACTGTGATATTCAGTTAGTTTAGTAACTATTACAGAGAGATATATTAGAATTTCAAATGAAATGATTATTTCAAGTAAGAGCATAATGATAATACAGGAACAAGTGCGAGTGAAAAATGTAAAACTAGCGAGGCGGACGGAACCACAATGACGTCACGACACGTGATGTGAGCGAATTGCACAGTAAAAGCAAATGATCGCGAGGAATAACACATGAGATGACCAGAAGTCTCATCGAGAAAACAGAGGACATGAGAGTAGATCAAACGAATCACTTCCTCAATGTGCAATCAATACAGAGTCAGCAAACGAGGACGAGACACGTTCCACGTGGGGCGGAGAAATGCTGAGTTATATTAATCAATCATTAGGAACAATAACATGAG
Organism: Necator americanus; assembly: GCF_031761385.1. Taxonomy (NCBI): domain Eukaryota; kingdom Metazoa; phylum Nematoda; class Chromadorea; order Rhabditida; family Ancylostomatidae; genus Necator; species Necator americanus. Next base: position 3,056,816 of record NC_087376.1, read on the forward strand.
AAACTAATCGATAAAATAAATAAACTCGCTAACCAGCAACTCAATCATGCAGTCTATGAACTCACGAGTTTTTATCAAGCACTTCAAAGCCTGGGAAATAATCGATAATTGAAGTACCCATCCAGAAAAAAAAAAACTCGACTCTCCGTTTATTCCTCCGTCTTTCACCAAAACATTGCGGACAGTATTGTTATGGAAGCGTAAGAGTGACGTCTTTGACTGCTTCCGAGAAATCGATAATACCCCGTTGGAAGGGAAGCGTTTATTCGAATTAATAAGTGTGACATTCTGCATTGAAATGAATGAATGTTTACATATTTGTATATTCAGTTTAAACAAAACTATGACTGCCAAAAAGTAGATTTTTATCTCAAATATGAAATGAAAGGTGGTTCTTCCTCAATTTCCGAGAATTTCAAGAGCATTCCTAATGTCGGTCACTGGATCCTCAACCTCGATGATATCGACTAACTCGATCACGATCGGAGCACTTTTTCACGTAAATTTACCAGTTTCAAACACAATAAAGGTCAGACCAGTGATGACTCATCCATTCATTTTTTGAAGCTATGCAAGTTCTCCAGCGTCCCATTTATAATTACAGATATTGACCATTATTTTGAACAAAGAAGAAATAAATAAAATCAAGCGTTTTCACCAATAAAACAAAATAAATTTGTTCAGAAGTCAGTGTATCAACAGAGGCCAGGTAATCAATAAAATAAAAAGAAATTTCACCGGAAGCGATTTGTCGTTGATCTTGTCAAGACAGGAAAATTCTGATTTGAACATCACAGAAATTGCTTGTATAGTAGATCCACAATTTGTTCAACCGGGTTGGCACGATGCGTCTTCGATTAAGGGGGCAGGGCAGGGAGAAGAACGGGTGTGTATTTAGAGAAAACAGCGCGCGTCGCCGCCTACGCATTGCGTCCACTCAGTTCAACTCTGCTCGCGACGAATACATTTATTTTTGTAGCGCATCTCCATCGTCAAACCAAAATAATCCACGAACTAACTGGTCAAATAATTGGCAAAACATTAATGGCATTAATTTTCTTTGCAGTTTATAGATTTGTATGAAGCGCAGTCAGCGCATTTATAAACCACACAACTTATTCAAATTTTTTAATAAGGCCAACGTCATAAAAGTATAGTGGTGTCAAAACGACATGAAGCACGGTGCAGTTGCGTAAGCAGTTGCGCTCGAAGCGGTGCGTTGGAGCGTAGCGGTTAGGATCGAGTGAGGACCACTGCTACCGACGTACATTGGCCGCAGTTCGCGATGGTCCCACATCGATTCCGCTGCTTCGAGCGCAACCGCTTACGCCACTGCACCGTGCTTCATGTCGTTTTGATCAGACTATATCACGCAAATTTTTTCTTCGCACATAATAAATTAGGGAATAATTCCTGGCTGAAAACATGAACACCCTCTCTCTTGACACCAGCTTACTTTTTCATTTTTTTTTCACTGAGAAAGTTATAGTTAAGTTAAGTCGTCCCCGACAAACACACTATATGTTCAACTGTATCAATTCTTCGCGTATAGAAAGTGTTAGGAAGACTGTTTTTGGTAAAGTTGACAAAGAGTGAGTTGCAACACGGTAGCTCGAGCAAGCATAAGTTAAAAGCGAGATCTCTGCATGTAAAAAGAAATCAAATATGTGAAAATTCTGATGAACATAGGAAGTGGACGCCATCGATCGATAAAATTAAAGTCAGACAGAATTTCTACTCTGCTGATGTCCCTAAAAAGGACTACATTGGAGTACACTTCTCTAACAAATCATTGTATAGGCCAATACGCATTCATAAAAACCTCAGCCATTCCGAATTTCAGTCTAACGCGTTGGCGCATCCCAAGCGGATTGATACGCCAGAGACTCTGTCCTTTATCCTTTTTTCTTGAATTCCATCTATTTCCAATTACCACTAATATATCAAATGAGAGAAAACGAGGTCCACGACTTCCTATTGTCCTTTTTTCTGCAGCTCGTGGGATTGCGTACTTGAAATTTCCCTCTGAAATAATGCGGTGGAGCGCGGCGGTTAGGATCGAGGGGAACTCTTGCTAACAGCATATACCGCGGCAGTTCGCGACGGTCCCACCTCGATCTAAACCAGTAGTTCGATCACACCGCTTCGAGCGCAGCCGCGTAAGCAACTGCACAGCAGCTTTTATCTACCTGCTCATAAAATCTTCAGAGTAAAATTTCCTAAGCGGGTAGCACTCTTAAGAGTTATGGTTTAGTCAAAACAAAATAAAGAACGAACAGATGCGTAAGCGGCTGCGCTCGAAGCGGTGCAGTGGAGCATGGCGGTTGGGATCGTGTGAGGATCCTCGCCACTGCCACCTATCGCTGCAGTCCACCATGGTCCCACCTCGATTCCAACTGCCGTCTCCACCGCGCAACCACCTACGCAGCTGTCCATGCTTCATGTCGTTTTGACCCGTCTATATCTCCACTGATTATTTACTCGACAAGCCGTTGCTCGTATAATTCTTAAATATGCAGTTCATTACCTGCATCACAACTTTTATCTCCGAACACACCTTCGGTCCATAAAGGAATAGCGCAGATAAGACTGCTGGTCTAGTGCCACACAACTGTTTCAGAAATGAAAAGACGAGGCATTTTCATCTGGAGATAACAACACTTAATGTTGATTATTTGCGTCTATGGTACTACAAAAAAGAGTGAAATGTAGTTGGGGGCACCCATTGGCTACTTCCCCTCTTCTAGAAGTAAATAATGAAATCAGTCGAGGCCCTAAGACCTAAGCATCAGTCTTACAAGATCTATGATATGAAAGCTAAAGTTACTCAGAGAAAAAAGTAAGATAGAGCGAGGGAAAGTCCAGAAATAAGGGAGCCATTGAGTGCCCTCCAACTATATCTTAGCCTTAAAAAGGAGTCTGAGATCCTCACTCCCTCAGAAGGTCAGAAATTTCCCGACAAACTACCTTAACTTACTAGTTCACGCGGGAAATCTCTCCTTGGTCAGATGACGTAGCACGGCATGATGAGGAGGGATAGGCTTCCCTCTAAAAGCGAACACCTCTTTTTATGGAACCTGCTGCCACATTCCCAAAGAATGATGATACAAATCAGATGGTCAAAAAAATGTATCATTTTGTGCTGTACACCTCACGATTCATGATTCTCCGATTACCGCCGATTTCAGCGAAGGTCCAGACACGACTCAGGGTAGCGGGGGAATTCAAAAGCAAATTTCTCGAGTTCGGCAAATTTTTGTGCCTTATTGATTGTTCATGTAGTTTGAAATAGAACGCATACGTACACGTGTTTAGGATAATTAGCATGTATGCTATCGACTTTCGTCACTAATGTCAGTTTAGATCGTTTGTGTATTATTTTGGGTCGGTATAAGCTTGTTTACTCCTTGTTTTTTTCCCGTAATTTCCTAGATAGGTAGCTCTATGTGCGTCTTATTTCAGTTAATTCTAGACTAAATTACTGGTAATTATACTTATGAATGTTCGAGAACTACAGAAGACACTAGAATCACAACATGAACAGCTTAAACTTTACGAGAAAAAACTGAAAGGTAATTTCACATATTTGTAATCGTACCTTTTTTCTTGAAACTTCTTTTTTTTTGAAAGAGTACTTATTTTAGATGTTGTACGGGCATACAAAAGCTTAGAAGCTGAAAAAACTGCCTTGCAAAAGGCTCTAAACGCGCTTTCACCTCAGGACAAAGATGAACAAAGTTCTTCCTCAACCTCTGATGAGGTATGGTGATTTCACGTGGACTTTCTCGAGAATCCTACTTTTATCTTTATGGTTATTGGGCTTTAGGGTACGGTTGAAAACTTGAAAAGCGCAATTGCTACCCTTACACGAGAAAATTCAAGGAAAGAAGCTGCTTTTCAGAATGATAAAAGGATACTACTTGTAAGTTTTGGTGAAAAAAAAACCTCGTTAACTAGCTATTTGTAGAATTTATCGAATTCAAATATTCAGAATGAAAATGCATCTCTAAAAGAGCAGCTGAAAAAGAGCGCTGAAAATAATTCGAACGCTGAAAGAACTATCAAGGTATTTCTTTCCTTTTTTATTTGCTTGGCTTTTTTAGGAGAAAATCTTGTTTACTCTTATCTTTGTTGTCGTCTAGAGTTTACAAATGAAGCTAAAGCAAATAGAGTTAGACCGTGAACGTGAACTGGTTGAACACGGTAAAGTACTGGCTGAAATGCAGTCAAGATTTGCCAAGGAACACCAGTCATTCGAAGCTGGAGCTAAGGAGGTAGATTCCTCTTTCGAATATTGTTTAGGTCTGAAGGTGATCTGCTGTTTATGTTCGAGTTGTCTAAATCTGTTCTTGTTTTGTTCACATTCATAATCTTTTGGGTTTAGAGTGCTGTTCTCTCCAAGAGAATTACCCAGAAGGACGAAGCTCTCAACCAGCTCAAAACACGTGAAGCAGAACTTCTTCGGCAGGTCTCTTCCTTAACGAAGGAGGTCAAAGAACTCACTGAGAAGGCTTATCATGTACCTTCCATTCAAATTCTTAAAGATGAGATGGCTAATTTGAAGGTATTTTCTCTCATTCTTACATGTTTTTGTTTATAAGTAACAATTTGCTCCAACGGATACTCGGTGTAGAAAGAATTTGAGAATGAAATCCTTGAATATTGACCGTTGTTTGCATTGATTGATGTGGAACTTTTGGTCTTTTTGACTTGCTGGGGTTTACTTCGTCCTCATTCCTGGATATGACTTTTTTTTTGCTAAATCGTGCTTTTCTAAGTATAGAATACTAGGTTTTTTCCATTTTTAACACTTACTTTTTTTTTAAAGGAAAGTATATGAATAAGCTGTGTCTTTTTATTCATCAAATTCTAATAGGTTATCGATTCTGCATGTGGTGTAACAACAGATCGATTTTATGACATTTTTCAATAAGTTGTGACTTCTATTTGATATGCATAGTTCATTTACTATGTTTTACGAATATGTCACCCTCTTTTTAATTCTAGATTGATCACGAACGAGAATTGCGCGATGCAGTAACAAAAGCGAAACACTCCACCCAGATTGAAGAGCAGGAAAAGGCCTCCTCAAAGATTGCCGAATTGGAAGAGAAAACAATGAACCTCTTGGCCACAGTAGCCAGGAGTGAGGAAGCTCGATCAGAAGCCTATGATGCTTTACTGCATTCAGAGGAAGAAAAAGCTGCTCTTGTTGAGGTAAGAAATAGTTTCTCGATAGTCGATACCTCTTTATTTGCTATACATTTGTAGGAATTGGTCGAAGTGCGCAATCGTCAAATGAGTTTAGAAAAAGCGTTTGATGACGAGGATGTAGTGAGTACCTTAAAATCTGCAATCGCGGAAATTCGCGAAAGAAATCCAGGTTACGATCTGCATGGTGCGTTAGTCGCTAACATAACATTGCTGTGTAATCCAGTGATTACCTTGAAGTTTTTGTGTAGCTCTCCTTGGGCCAGATCCGGAGAAGAAGAAGCTTGAACATGAGCTCCAAATTTTAAAGGATGAGTATGGTCAATGCAAATATCGTCTAGATTTGCTGACTGCTAACAATGCTGTTGGTTTTCTTTTTCGTACTGTTCTTTTGTTTTCGTCCATAGCACAATATTTTAGCAAGAAACTGATAATACTGGTAATTCGAAAGAAGTCCGTCTTGTCGCAGAGCAGTTTCAAAACAAAATTCTGAAGTTGTTGGCTGTACATGCTAAGGATAGAGCTGCTTACGAAAAGGTGAGAACAGCTTTACAGAGTAATTTTTCCATTTTTCTTATTCTCTATTGCTTGTAAACTGTTTTATCGTGACATCAACTTATTTGATAATTTGTTGGACGACGATTGTTTCCACTCTTCCTTTTCACAAACTTTAGTTTTATATATTTTATCGTTTGAATCTTGAATACACTGTCTACCAGTTGTCTCTAAAGACGTTCTAATTTCCTTTATTTATTCTTGTTTATCACAGGTGAAATAGTTGTATTTGTAGCTGTTGTTGCACAAAATTTTAACTTTTTCGCCTTTGCCTTTCTACTGATTTTGCTGAGGAAGTTTTGCGGTCTTCTCGACTAATTATCCGTACATTTCCCCTTTCAGTCTGCGCGTGATCTTAATGCGAGGATTTCTGAACTAGAACAGCGAGAAGGCCGACTTGTAACGGAAATGAGACGAGAAATGAATAATAGGAGTTAGTTTCTCGTTTTTTTTCCTTGCTGCAAAACAACTAACATGTTCGTTGTCCCCGTTTAGTTTCTGAAATGGAAACCGAAATGCAGAAGCAGCGTACCCGTACCATTGACGTCGTTGCAGAAAAAGAAAAAGAGCTGGAAGCTGCTAGGTTGATTGTCATTGAAAAATATTCCGCTTTTCTATTGCGTAAACTAACTATGTCAATTTAGTATTGTAAAGGCGTCTAAAAAAGAATGGTTTTTTTTTTGTAAGCTGCTGTTTCCTTGCGTAAAAGGATGTGATTAGTATGTTCGAACCCTTTAAAAATTTCTTATCCCAGATCAATTCTGGTCACACTTCGAAGCGAACAGATGAATGCCCCAGCAGATCCGTCTCAATCCGGCAAGTTAATCGTATCCAAGAGAAGATCCAGCGAACATAAACGTTATGCAGATAGAAGATATAGCACTGGTAAGTTCTGCACATTTTTAATCCATTTTTTCTTTTCATTGAAATAAATTTATGGTTATATGCGAGATATCGCTTTTCAGGCTCAAGGAAGAGTTTAGATGCAATTTCAGTGAGTAGTGTGGATGCAGGCACAGGTATGTGACCTCGTTCCCAGTTCTTTTCCCAAAACCTCACGTCTATTCTCTGGTTTAATTGTTGTTCGTTTAGACGGAAGTGGAATCCCTATTCCCATGGCAAATGAGTCTAGAAATATTTTCTATGAAGAAGAATTGTTGAAGAAGGATAGGGAAATCCAGGAAATGAGGTGCGGTGCGGTTGAGTTTCTCATGCGCATATTTTTACTGTTTTTGTAGCTCTTCGGTGAGTGTCGCTTTTGTTCCAGGAATGTTTCACATCAACTCGACTATCGCCTCCGGGAAATTGAGCAAGCAGCGCTTGTTAAAGAACTTGAACATCACAGGAAGACTGAAGCAATGAACGAAGAAATTACAAAGTTACAGAGTAAGTGTAGAAGTTGGAGGTTTTTTTTTCTTGGCGAAGCAGATATTGATTGAGGGTTTGATTGAGATTGGTCTCTCGTTGTCACTCCAGTTATTTTATTTAGACAAACTTTCTCTCCTTTCTACCGGCGGAGAAATGGAGTACTTACGCAACATTTTTGTTCAATTCATTCAGTCGAATAACTCTTCAGCCAAGAAGAACATCCTGAAAGCGATGGGGATGGCTCTCAGATTAAGCGCCAATGAGATGAAGTCGATTGATAGTAAATAGGTGTTCTTCGAACAAGGTGTAATTAAATTATAATTCTGCATATATATGTACAATTTTATCTTGCATAGTGAATGTCAGTGCTCATGGTTCGTGTTGTGATTCCCAGAAACGGTGCAAGCTCCTATTCCATTGTTCAGTTCATGCGCTGTTTACGCCAATAAATTTGTTTTCTCCAGGTTCCTCTGAAAACAATGCCGTATTTTTAGTTGGCAGATATACTTTAAGGATATTTCCTCGTGATTTTTATTCACTAGGTAAAAGTGATGAAAAAGAAAATCGCTTCACTAGGGTTGGTCGATAAACCAGCGTGTAAGCGCTAGTTTCTCCTATTTTCACCATTCCGACACAAAATGCATTGGATTCCGAGACTTCTGCAGTTTCGGACTACTATATCACTGTCGACTACATCAACGGAACTTTTTTCCTTTTTTCTAGTGAAGGTATGGTTGTCATTAGCGTTTGTAGCTGTATCTTTTCTTGACAAACAATTTGGAGGCCCATCTATACCTACTAGAAATACGACGAATTAGAAAACTACACTTACTTTATAGTTACGCTCAAAGAATATGTAATTGTTACTGGAAAACGAATATATTCCGTACTTTCTGACCTATCTTTCCTTCTAGGATACGCTGGGTTAGGATTAGTCATGTGAAGGATCCTTCATCGTTGATCACATAGGCAGATTGCTCAATAGCATTCTGATCGGAATAGAATTATTTCATTTTATGTTTCTTCTACTTTTCATTGAAATAGACAAACGTAGTATCACTATTCTGACTATAACTTCTTGAACATTTTTCAAGAAGACATTTTTTCAAGATGCAGAAACGATCATTCTTCTTCATTTGAGTGTCTTCTTAGACATTTTGAAGTTCGTTTGGTGAACAAGAACCGGAACTCATAACAATTATCGTCTGCCAACCAGCTGGAAATGAATGTAACAGCGAGATGGATAATTAATATGACCGTATTTCATATATATGTTACTGATCGATTGATTGTTGGATCTTCAACGGATCTTAAATCTTCAATCGTTTGTTTTTATCCAGATGCGTCTCGGTTACGAAATGAAATACGTATGATTGTGGTCTCCGCAATGAGTTCTGGAGAAGAACCGCCTTATATTGTTGCTCCTGAACAAGTAACTCTTCTTGTCCAGTACGGTACTACAATTTTTTGTATATGGTCACCCTAAAGAGAAATTTGAAAGCAGTGTTAAGGCTTTGCTCGGGTTCGGGAACCGTTGCAGTCTTCAGATCGGGCTTTCCTTCCCTCGGTTCCTAATTTCACAGAGTCTGTAAACCCTGCGGAGGTGAATCTTTCCCATATTTAGATTGTTTTTTGTGCTCTTATGTCATGTTAAGGGAGAAGAAGAACGTGCTCGGCTGATAGTAGTTGGTCGAAAGGCAAAAGCTTTGAAAAGAAGTAAATTAAGCAGTGAAGCAACAGCTAAGGAATTGAGGGTATTTTCGATCAGTGATTCCGTCCATTGTTTAAAAATTGATGCCCTTAGTGCAGGTGTCAAAAAACGACATGGCTGGCATCGATGCCTCCCCGGAAGAAATCATTGAAGTGATTAAAGAACTTCGGAAGGCGGAGAGTTGTGGGAATGACCAGGAGTTCATCAAATTTCTCAAAAGTTCGTTTTTTTTTTCTTGCAAAGATTCTCTTCTCTTGTTTGATATTTTCTTTTCAGTAGAGTCTGACATGAACTATTATCGCTGGTTCGACGACTTAGAAGTACCAGTTCCAAGCACAAGGGATTTTCGAGCCAGAGAATTAGTTTACCATGACTTATGGCGTAAAGGATACTATCTAACAAGTGGAGAACAATTCGGTTCCGCTTGGTTGGTATACGAAGGTAAAATTCTTGTTATTATTTCTGAAGTGAATGTGAAGATGTACCTTGTTGAAGGACTTCCGGGAACAGTTCATGCAAAGTTTCTTTGCGAATACATTTTGGACGATCAGAGCTTGCTACCACTGAACATTATTTCGTTAATGCGTGTGGCAACTCAGGTGAACCTATTTTCTTTACTTCTAATTCTACTCGTATTTCTACGGTCAAATTTCTACATATATTGTAGCAGAATTCAACATAATTGTGCTGAAAAAGTGTTTTTTTTTTGGAATTGAGGTGATAAGCTTATATCAAAAAGGAAGGAAGTAAGATCTAGGATACAATGATGAAAGTAGTGAGGTCAGATCAAACTGCAGAATTAGAGAGCAAAATGAGCTAATATTTTTATGGAACTTCAATTTTAGGAGGAAAGATAAATGATTTATTGCGCTCTTTGACAGAGATTGATTTGTGATGGCTGTCAATTCGACAGCGAAGTGTTGCGGATGATCTATCTAATAAGACGACTAATTGTTCGTTATTAGGAAACGTTAATACCTCATTCCTTTGAACTCGGTTTTTAGTTATTCATTGTTTGAAGTTTTTAAGTTCACATTTTTTTGCAGGTGAAGAAAAACTTGCTGATAGCAGTAGTTGCTTCTGACAGCAATGTTCCTCATTACATTAAATTCGATTGGTTCAAGCCGTATACCAAGGAGTACGAGTAGTCCAGCATCGTTGATTCTTTTCTGAGTAGTTTTATTTATGGGAGATTTATTGTTATCTATATTTCGCAGATCGTCTAATCGCAGCTTAGGTTCTACTTGAGAAAAGTCCCTTATTGTAGTGTTAGATAACATTTTATTCAATTGTTGCTTCAGACTTTGTTATTTATGATATTGTTGTTTTGAATATATGTTTTGGTTTCCTAGAGAGTTCTAATGCTGTTACGTTAATTTGTTAAGTTTTCGCCTGGTTTATTGTTATTGTCGTTTTCGTACTTTCTGGATTATTGCTTTATCTTTGTGTTACTGATACCAATGGAAAGTCTGCAGTTTTATAATCGGGTTTCTGCGGTATTGGTGGAAGTCTGATGAGTTTCACGTGACAGCCTCTTTCGTCAGTTTCTTTTCATTGTAATGCCATTTACTATATTGGAAATGAATCATCAACTTTAATCAGCATATGCTGCAAGTTCTTATTGTAATTTGAGCGTATATTCGCTGTTTAACGTGGTTTACGGTATCAGGTTTTTAAACTTATGACTCATTGTTGACATACTCACAGTCGTTCACTTCAAAACGAACATATGTAACGTTTCTTCCAGACAATTCAAGATTAATTAGTCTTTACGCCTGCAGATACGAAGGAAGGAACTCAGATTCTTTTTTTTTCGTATTCGAACATGTTTAGCTGTAATATACGAGGAAACCTCGAGTGTATCCCTCATTGAGACGTTTTATTAACCTTGCTACCTATGTTTAGTTTATTTACCGAAGATAATTGATGAGGAGTCAGCGACTTTAAAGCGCCAGACGTTGAAAAGAATGAAAAGAAATTCCTTCGATGTAAAACTATATGAAACAAAAATTGGTGCCTTAATTTGATAAAATGAATACATCACTTATAAGATCACATGAAAATGAAGTGTAGAAGTGAAGGACGGGGTAGAGTGTAGTTGTTTTGGGGGGGACCCCGGAGGACGCGATTCCCTGGAGGTTCCCTGAATTCCATGTTTGCATTGTTCTTGCGGAGATCAATGTTCTTGAGTCAACATTAATACAGCTTAATCTTTTGATATCGTCTGAGTTCCTCAAATTACCCCTTTAACCCTTTTCAAATTACCCCTTTAACCCTTTTAAATGAACTTCTGGAAAGTATTCAATAAATTAATAGCGCATTAGAAATGCATCAAATGTAACTGAGGGCGCACTGAGTTGCAGACATAATGTGCTGATCGCTCCAGATGACAGCAACGTTAAAAGTAAGCTGTCAGAACGTTAGGAACGAGTAGTTCTTTTTTTCTTTAAATACAAATAAAAGTAGGTTTTACACGATTCCCTGGAGGACGTAATTCCTAGAAAAAAAACAGTACGGTCAACAAAGAACTTTATATAACCCAGTTACACCGTGTGAATGAGGTTTCCAAAATCTTGCAAGTCACCATCTACAAAGATCGTATTTCAAAAGTTTGCGTTTGGAGTGTGGACCTGAGTAGCTGAGTGCAGCTGTTCAACAACGTCATTGTCGCCACGCACACACACACACACACACACGTTCCAGAGACGTTCTCGAGACATTGTCGCGCTCGCGATCGCATTTATTTGCTCGTTTTGCGACGTGCGGCGTGCCCTTGTCGCGCGATATCGATCGTATCGCGCCGAACGTCTGCCGCACTCCACTCCACGCATGATCTCTACGTTGAGCGGTTGCACCCTCACTGCGCTGTCCCCGCCCGCCCTCGATATTTTGTGTACAGCCTGCGAATATTGGTCAGATTTCGAGTTGTGACAGCTTTTTATAGTGCAAATTCTTAGTTAATGAGTCATCTTGAATGATTATTTAGTTGTATATTCCTGGAAACTAATTGCAGTGATGGGGAAAGTCTTCATTCAACGAAGCTTTCACTGTAACCTCTCGCGTCTTTTGTTTCGTTACTCTGTCGAGTCTGCCTGTAAATTCCTAGAAATTCAGTGAAGATCCGGTGTCATTTACAGAAGTTTCCTCTGTATTTTCTCTTTTTCCTTTTTGTCTGCACAACTCTGACTGTACGAACAGTAATAGAGCAATTGTTACTGACATTTGAATACTTGGTCTGCAAATAAGAAAGTTCCTCCCTGTAATTATTCTTATCATAAGATTTTTCTTCTTATCTGACATCTACTTGTTCTTATTCACCTTTTGTATTGAAAAAAGTGCCAAGTGGGAAACGTAAGTGAAGGAGAAAGTTGTGGAAGTTTAAAAAAGTCGTTTAAGTCAGTTAGCCAAATGTTTTCCTAGAAACCCTCATTTACTGTGTGATTTACCGTGATTAATTATGCTTTGATAACCACACTAAGATAGTTTTCTTTTAAGAATGTGTCTAACTCTTGTTAAAATACGCCATTGCTTGTAGATTCTGCATTTTCCGGAATTCCATATTAGTTTTTTTGAACAGGTTTTGTTCCACATCTAGTGAAACATTTATTTTTTGTATCATAACTCGATGTTGTGACTTTTCAATTTGGTCGTGCCTTAGAAAGAAAGGAATGACGATCTCACTTCACAAATGTTTTCTCTTGATTCAGAATGGGAATAAAAAAGGGAATAGAATGGAGATTGTTCACGCGTTTCCAGTGTTATACAGGATGTTCTGTAGGAGTTCCCTATTGTTTGAACAAACTTATTTTTTTCGTTGATTGTGTTCCTCTTCTATCATTTCACATTCACTAATACATTCACCACCAGTCTAAATCGGGTTTCATTGTGACTCATTCTTTTTTTCCTTCACTCTCCACTTTCCAGATGCTTTATCGAACGGGAATTTAAGTGTTCCTATTACCTAGATGGTATTTCTTGTCATGCTTACATATACATTTCTATTTTCAAGTAGACTTTTCATTCAACTAGTAGACATATTTGTTGACGTGAGCATCCATGCTCTTACGAAACGACGCCAAATTATGGACCAGTGAGACACGCAATCCACCATCCATTGTGTAGTTTGTCCCTGGTCCGTATGCTTTTATAGGATTTGCTGTGGAAGCACGTGTAGATATTTCACATCTTCTTTTCAAATCGCGTTATGATTAGAAATTGTTTGATTTGTCGAACTCATATAATTTCCTGTCCCGATTTTCATCAATCCTGAGCTAGTTCTCCACAGCTTCTCTATCTCATCTGTCCATTTTTTCCTAGCACGATTTTCTCTTGCCCTTCATTGAGTCTAAGTTTGTTATCACATGCCGAAACGCAAACACTACGTTTTTCGTACGTGTGCCCGTGCATGTATGTGTCATCGTTCGCCATTGCATGCTCTGTTGAGCACATGTGTCAGTTTTCGTTACATTTTTGCAATATCTCTCCCTTTTATAAGTGCAATAATGTCAAAAAGTCCAGTCTGCATATTCGAATTAGTTATTGCGCACCATCTGTAATTGTGCGTTACTTGAAAAACTCCGTACGCGTTCCTCGAAACGCCAACCCCACGCTCATTTTCGCCCCCGGCTCGTGTATAATCATACGCTTACGAAGTTACTCATCAAATGTGCCTACGTAGTTTCGCATTTCGATATCATACTCACTTTCTGACACGTTTTTTTTTGTGTATATAGTGGTAATGTGTACAACGTTTTGTCACTAGTTCGTTTGAAATGTTCGACGGCGTTTATTATTCTTACACAGAGATTCACAACAGTAATTTTGGATCGTTTTAGCCATGTCTGATGACGGAGCCCCTCCGGAGCCCGTGCTTGAAGTTCCACCTCCAACCGAAATCAAGATTCTAGAGACTGCGGAGGATATACAGGTAATTATTATTTCATTTCATTCGTTTTGTTTGTCTACTCATTTCTAATGTTTTTAAAAACTATTCCCTCTCTCTTTGTTGGCTTGATTCTTTTCCATAATTCCCTCCGAACTCCAAAAGTGTCGCATCCGGTAGGCCGATTGAAGAGGAGGCCGAGTGTCGGCTGGTCGCTTTATTCTGGCGTTATTGATTTTAGCGGAGTGTCTGAGTTTGGGAGACTGAAGTCCTCGATGACTAGTGTGATTGCTGTCATTCGTATTAAGGGACATAGACGAATGATATAATGATAATTGACCGGAAAAGAAGATATTCTAATTTAGCATCGACGTCAAGAAGTACTTGGACATTATGCGCAGTTCAAAGAGCATGCAAAGAATAAGAGAGACCGCCTCGAAGAGGCACGACAGTACCAGTACTTCAAACGGTATGCGATGATTCTCGTTTCTTCTTCTGATCCAAGTTGTTAGGCAAATTTTTTCTTTCTTTTCAGAGATGCAGACGAACTTGAAATCTGGATTCTCGAAAAACTACAGACGGCTCAGGAGGAGTCATTCAAAGATCCTACCAATCTCCAAGTGAGTGTGTTCAGATTCGCTCTAAGTGTATAGTGCGTCGATCGAGTTTCAGGGCTGAACGCGGAGGGATCAGGTTAGAGTGGGGGTCAATGCCATTGACTAGAGCTGATCAGGGGAGCGACGGGATTGATGCTATCTTACTGGTTATCTCACGCATGTGTAGCTAACTTTTTCGCAGGAAGGGATAGTCTCCTAAAGGAACTGGAATTCCGGGTTAACCAGGATTGTTCTAAGGGGAATCAAATTTCTTTCGGAATTTTGGAAACTTTCGCTGGGATTAGATTAAAAGATATAAGAGAGAAGCGAAAGATTTTCAGCGATCACTTCTTTTTAATCTCACCTTTCTCTTTTGTGCTTTCAGTTTTTGGTAGGATACACAATCCAGTTTTAGAATGGACATGAATATGGCACATTTGGTATGCTCCACCATACTTAACTACGCCACTCATCTATCTTCTGAACATAGAATTCTTATATTTTCAATCTTGTGGGGATCTTTAGGATTTTTTTCAACACTTGCTTTTTCCCGGCTAAGTATTCTTCATTTTAAGTACATTGATTGTGTCTAGTCGGTACCTTTGGTTCTCTTGTCGTGCCACCTTCTTCCCGTTATTGGTCACTCGTTTCCTTCTGCATGCTTGTTTATTAGATTGTTAATCCAAACATGCCCCCCTGCATCGCTGACGCTTCCGTTTTGAAGCGAGCAAGAATCGAGTAGCATCGCCCGGGGACCCATCTGGCTCTTATCTGCTGGAACCCGGCAATAACTATGGGAATTCAGCCTGTTTCGTCTGGAATGTTCCATCTTAAATGATTCACGATGAAGGAAATGCATAATATCGTTCAGCGGTTACTCAATTGAATTGTTTGCTCTAAGTGGCGTGTACGAGCGATGGAATCTCATCGTAGGCGACCGATAACGATGCATTCCGATCGGTTTTCTCCCGGCGTTGGCGGTGTTTCCGTGTAAGGATTTACACCTCGGGAGATTATATTCGGTTGTGAACGAATATGATCCGTGCGCGAATATTCGGGAAGGGATTTTCTGTTACCAGTGCAGTGCGTAATGTCAAAAATAAAACGTATATAAAATAGCAACGAGTCCGGTGAGCTGATAAAGAACACAAGGACAAAAGGGAGGATGGAATTTCTTTCTCCCGGCTATCCATCTATTGAATGCTATTTGCTTAGTTTCTAAGAACTATTGATTTATACAAAAACTGAAGAGGAACGGCGGGAAAAGGTTATTCCCGATGTTCCGTTGTTCGAACAGTTGCATAGAATTATCCATAACCAGTTTTCGTGCATATTTCGATGTCAAATAAAAGCGAGACTTTCTAATGGTGTCCTTGTAGCAATCTTTCTGCTACTTCTTCTGATCACGAAAGAAAAGGTAAAATGAATGAGAGATTGCTTGTTTGCGGAATCATGGAATCTATTGGTTTAGTTTAAGTTCATCATAGAAAGAATTAGCAATTATCAAAGAATTCAATTATCCACCATGAGCCATCCTAAATTAACAGATGGGTTCAGGAATACTTTTTTTTTGCAAATTGTTCCTTCACGAGATAGAATAGACATATAGATTTTAGCTCGGTTACTGTGCTTTTGTTGGTCGGGACTGGTAGGATGATAATAAAGGCTAATTGAATTGGTTGAATGAGGTTGTCATTTACGTTGACCTTAATTTGTTATGGGAAGAACGGTAATCATAGAGGAAATGGATTTTTTTCCTGGCTGAAAGTTTCCATTATCAATGCTTTTATGCTAATACATCTAATCTTCTGCCTCCTATCCACCTTTTTCTAAATTATCTAGAAAACATATAGTCTGTTTCATTTTCAGGAAATATTCCTAACATCTATTATCTATTTAGTCTAGTTAAATTGGCATCGAATAAAAGGGAAAACTTGGCTCTTTCCATCTAAATACCATTACAAGTAAGGCTTCGGGAAGAATTGTGTCAAAATGACTAATAAAGGTAGGCAATGATAAATGATTCCTCTGTGGGTATTATACACTTCACGGCCCTTTATCACAGCAACGGACACAGGAAAATAATCTAGGCTACCGTAGGATTTTTACTGAAATCAGTCGTTCAGGTGGTGGCGTGATTTCCTAGGATACTTCTCGACTTCCGGAGAAATCCCTTCATAACTCCAACGTTTTTGTTACGTAATGATGTTGCTTGAAGATGTCCTTCGTGTCTGGAGTGATTATATTCCGCTACAAAACACTAACGAAATATGATATTTTTTAATGAAAAAGAGCGTCTTAAAGTGCTTTTAATGGTATTAGAGAAAAGATTCAAGATGATTTGTACGAGTTTGGCGTTTGATTTATAATGATTCCGAAATTAGAGCACGTTTTGCAATCAAATTCAATCGTCGTACGATATCTGTCCTCATATGCAGACAATCGTCAATATTTACACACCACCAATCTGTCTCTGGCTCTATCCCTCGTCGATTGGATAGCTCGTTTTGGAAAAAGGAAAAGGAGGGGTTGTTTTCAAATATTTTCTTATTTCTAGGCCAAAATCCAGAAGCATGAAGCTTTCGAGGCAGAGGTACAGGCACATGCAAAAACCATCAGCAATTTGGACAAGACGGGAAATGGTATGATTGCGCATGGACATTTTGCTAGTGAAGTCATCAAGGTATTTTCGGCTACAAACGGTTCTTGGAAAAATTTATAAAGCAGCTAAAAATGAGAAGCTTCCAGAAACGCCTCGAAGAACTTCATGCACTTTGGGACAAGCTTTTCTTCAAGCTGAAAGACAAGGGTATTAAGCTGCAACAGGCACTTAAACTGCTCCAGTTTATTCGACAATGCGATGAAGTGCTTTACTGGATTAGAGACAAAGTACGTAACGAAAATGTGCTCTTTGTGTTTACTTCGGCTTATATCCACTGAACTTCAGGAAGCTTATGTTACTGCCGAAGATATGGGTATGGATTTGGAGCACGTAGAAGTGCTTCAGCGTAAATTTGAGGATTTTCTGAAAGAACTTGGAAATCATCACTACCGTATTAATGAGATCAATCAGGCTGCGGATAAACTGGTCGAGGATGGGCATACCGAACATGATCAGATTTACAAGGTAAGTGTAGCTGTCATTAGTTATGATGGTTGTAGGAGAATCTGTTCATCTGTGAATGTTACTTGTCCAGAAACGGGATGAAGTAAACGAAGCATGGCATCGTCTAAATACCCTTGCTGCAACTAGGAAGGAGTCCCTCTTTGGAGCACATCAGGTGCAACGTTTCAACCGTGATGCCGACGAGACGCTTGCATGGATCGCTGAAAAGGTAAAGGAGCGCTCCGTTTGTCTTCAAACTATGTCGGTACTTGTTCCAGCAAATTTTATTTTTTCTTTCAGGATGCTACCTTGTCAAGTGATGACTACGGCCGTGATCTCAATAATGTTCAAGCTCTGCAACGAAAGCATGAAGGTACTGAACGAGATCTGGCTGCTTTGGAAGGGAAAATGCAGCAGTTAGAGAAGGTTGGACAATTTACCCTCGACTGAAAATAGATTGAAAGCAACGAGCAGCTTATTTCAGGAGTCTGCTCGATTGTCCGAAACTCACCCGGATCGAGCCGACGCCATTGATGCCAAAATGCGCGAAGCAAAAGGACAGTGGAATGCTTTGAAGAGAAAGGCCCAAGCGAGAAAGGAAGGCTTGGATCGTAGTCTGCAACTGCACCGTTTCCTTGCTGACTACAGGGATCTATGTTCTTGGATCAATGACATGAAAGCTGTAATTTCTGCGGATGAGCTAGCAAAAGATGTTGCTGGAGCTGAAGCACTTCTCGAAAGTCATCAGGAACACAAAGGAGAAATTGATGCCAGAGAAGACAGTTTCAACCAAACTGCTGTTTCTGGACAAGGTCTCTTGGATATGGGAATTCCGGAAAGTGATGAAGTGGGCTAATATCAATGACTTCAACATTTATTACTTATGCTATTGAAGTTTTTTCAGGTTCGTCAAAAATTGGAACACTTAGCCTACGAAAAAGCTGCTCTGCTTGCTCTATGGGAAGAGAGACGTATTCTTTACGAGCAATGTATGGACCTTCAACTATTTTATCGTGATACGGAACAAGCTGAAACATGGATGAACAAGCAGGTATGTGTAAAAGATTCTTATCGTAGTCAATACAGATCATTCGAAAATCCGCCATCTCCGCGTTACATCCGGTCCAGGCCCGTCAATATTTGGCCTATCACCCAATTAAAAACAGTTAAAAACAGTATTATTTGCGCGCAACTCACGGAGGACAAGATGTTGTGATACGGAGAGGTTGTCAGCAAATTCTGACCTCTAAATTGGAATTAGCGATGAAACTTCTGTCTTTTCACGCTCCACTTAAAATAAGTTAACGCGCCCGAGCAACAGATCAATTTTGGCTGCGTACGTTCCCTGACTGACGATACTGTGGTAGATAGGATTTTGGGATTTTCGGTTCGCACCGGGTTAGTGGTGCCGCGTTCGCTTTCCGTTTCACCTCTTCTTAACGATTTCATACTTCTTCCCTTCTGATGAAAAGATAGGAAGTTTCTCGCTAGCAGTGTTGTGTTTCGAAAGTAGAGGTAGTAGGAAGTCCAATGAATACATCAACGAGGACATCGGCGAGACATTTCCTCTACATCTTATCTTTCTGGTCCAAAGCTTATGCACCTCGGAACTGTTCTCTTGACAGTTACTGAGTACTTACCACTTGTGGATATGAAGCATGTCGGCTTTATTGCATTCCCTTTCAGGAAGCCTTCCTTGCAAACCAGGACCTTGGAGATTCTCTCGATGCAGTTGAATCGCTCATCAAAAAGCATCAAGATTTCGAGAAATCCTTGGCTGCACAGGAAGAGAAAATCAATGCTTTGGATGAGTTCGCCACGAAGCTGATACAGGCGAGTCCTTAGGATCGATGTATCGCTGTGAGGTTAACGAGGCATAGTATTAAGCAATCAAAGTTTTGATACTTTTAGGGTCAACACTATGCAGCCGACGACGTGTCAAGAAGACGTCATGCACTGCTAGATCGTCGTCGTCGTCTTATGGATCGGGCTGCTGACCGTGCACGCCAACTTCATGAGAACTACAAGAAGCAAACATTCAATCGGTGAGTCCCTCATATTAGAGAATTAACAACCTGAGATGTGAAGACCCATAATTTAGTGACTGCGACGAGATGGAGAGTTGGATCAAGGAGAAGCTGAAAACAGCTAAGGATGACTCATACCTTGATCCAACCAACATTCGTGGAAAACTACAGAAGCACACAAACTTCGAGCAAGAGCTCAAGGCAAATCGCAATCGTCTGGATGAGATCAACGACACTGGTGCACAAATAATAGAAAGCGGCCATCCAGAAGCTGATGATGTGCGCCGCCGTCTGCAGGATGTTGATGAACTATGGAACGAACTAGTCGACGCGACCAACAAGAAGGGAGCAAAACTTCGCGAAGCTGGCGATGAGCAGCAGTTCAATCGTAACATTGAGGATGTGGAGCTGTGGCTGAGCGAGCTGGAAGGTCAAGTTGCCTCGGAGGATTATGGGAAAGATCTTGTTTCCGTCCAGAACTTGCAAAAGAAAATTGCGCTGCTTGAAAGTGACTATCTGGCTCATCAAGACCGCGTCGATGGAATTGGTGGATTGGTGAGTTCTCTGTCTGTAGTACACAGTTTTATCCAGATCCGTCATGTAAACTTTTTCATGCACTTTTAGGCCAAGAAGTTTGCTGATGAGGAGCACTTTAACGCTCCAGTTATTCTTCGCAAACAGGAAGCTTTGCAAACAAGATTCATGGTCAGTTGTTAGGGTGCATCAATTCTCTGCCATCCAGTTTTACTCGCTTTCGTAACGTGAATGTTACAGAACTTGCGCGATCCTCTTGAGAAACGCAAGAACAAGCTGGGTGAATCTCTCCAAGGTAATCAACTCTTCAGAGACATCGAGGATGAACTGGCGTGGATAAGAGAGAAAGAGCAGGTATGAGATTGTTGTGTATGCCTAGTTGGTTGGAGACTATGGTTCTCCGTTAGTTTCTGTCACGGTGAATCTTTAGTGGTTTGGCTTCAGGTGGCTGGCTCCACTAATCGCGGTCGTGACCTTATTGGTGTCCAGAATCTCATCAAGAAACAGCAAGCTCTGATTGCTGAGATCGCGAATCATGAGAGCCAAATTGATGCGGTTTGCAAAGCAGCCGAGGATATGATCCAGCAGGTGGAAGAATAAACGCATTTGATTGGTGTTGGTAGTAGTAAACAAGTGTTGTTCTAGGGTCATTTCCTTGCTCCGGAAATTCGCGATAAGCTCGCTCAGCTCCGTGATAACTGGAGAATCCTTAAGACGAAGGCTGAGAAACGCCGTCTTGAATTGGATGATTCGCTCCAAGCTCACCAATATCTTGCTGATGCTAACGAAGCTGAGTCGTGGATGGCTGAAAAGGAGCCAGTTGTTGGTTCAACCGACTATGGAAAAGACGAAGATTCAGCTGAGGTTAGTCCTGCATGCTGTTTAGGTTGCGGCCCTGTTGCTAACTTTCGTGTTATAGGCTCTTCTGAAGAAGCATCGTGCTCTTATGTCCGACCTTGATGCTTTTAAAGGAACCATTGATGACCTGAGAAAGCAAGCTGCCCAGTGCAAATACCAGGAGCAGCCTGTTGGACAGCTTGGTGAGCGCTTTTCCATTCTTTTGAGGAAAGGCTGAATATGTTATCTGATCTCGTTCAGGTCGTGATTGTGTTCTGGCCCTCTATGATTACCAGGAAAAATCACCCAGGGAAGTATCGATGAAGAAGGGTGACGTGTTGACCCTGCTAAATGCATCGAATAAGGATTGGTGGAAGGTAATCTAAGTTCATATTAGATTTTGACAACGCTATTGACAACTTCTGGCTTACGCTCCGCCTTCTGAATACCGTAGTCGCTCATTGAACTGTGTGTGAGGCTAACTAAGTATCAAGGCGACACTATGTTCTCTTAGTTCTGATATTTCTCTTAGGTCGAGGTGAACGACCGCCAAGGTTTTGTACCGGCTGCTTATGTGAAGCGTATTGAACCTGGAACTGCTCATCAGCATAGTCAGCAACAGGTGATTGTATCCTTGCATTAGCACCCTTAACAAAAATGAGAGGAAAATATAATTTCAGGTGAACTCTATTGGAGGGAAGCAGAATGAAATTGAGGATAAGTATCAAAAGCTAATGATGCTAGGTGAAACTCGCAAGAGGTCGGTTACTGAACTTCGTTTCAAAATCATCGTTAGCAATCAAACTTTCTTTTAGGAAACTCGAGGAAGCCTGCAAAGGATACCAACTTCTCAGAGAAGCCAATGATCTGGCTGAATGGATCAAGAGCAGGGTATGTCTTTTGTTTTTCTGACAATCCTTTGTTACGACACTTCCTTTTCTCGTATTTTCATCTTATTCACAACCAACTAAATGAAGAGAAAAGAAACGTAGAATGGTCGCATGTTAGTTGAATTTTTTATGTTTGAGTGAGAGGATCTCACCCCTTAAAAACGATCGTTGGTCTTCATTGCACATTTTTGTAACATTTGATGTTTTGCACCGTTGCAATTAAGTTATCCTTTTGTTTTCCATGATGTTCAGACGTACATGGCGGAAGTAAGTTTGATTACACTATTCTTTGTTGGTGTTTGTCAGCGAACACTCGCTTTTTTCATCGAAATATTCGATTATCATCAAAATTTGTACCAAGTGATGTGTGTTTCGTTTGTGATTATTTCTGTCCGCTCCTGTTGCGCTATTTGTTGCATTGTGAATGCAATTCACTCAAATGTTGTGTAATTTTTACGAAAACTATGTGTGGTAATTTGTCAGTACCAATCGTGATGTGAGCTGATTGTGAGCCTTTTTCCCCTGAGGATCGAAGCATTTTTTTAACCTCGCGGGCGCTGGTTTATTGGTTGAGGTTGAGAACGCAGTGGGTGATATTAATTTGATTACGTATATAAGTATCTAATCTTCAGGAGGCTGTTGCGGCTCAGCAAGAGATCGGTACTGATCTTGAGCAGGTGGAGGTGTTGCAGAAGAAGTTCGACGACTTTAAGGGTGACCTTAAAGCCAATGAGGTTCGTCTCCAGGAAATGAATCAGATTGGTAAGTGGTTTAGGAATTGTTTTATGAAGACTTATAGCAGAATGATCGCTATAACAGTAAGGTAGAGTCATTCAAAAAAAGAACACCTTATTACAGCTACTGCCCTCACATCCGTTGGACAGACAGAGACTGCCGTACGCATTCGCCAGCAAATTGAAGATCTCAATGCTAGGTATGTGTGTTTTCCAGGATCATAATTGTTGTTTTTTTTCTTTTTCCTAGTGATAATTAATAAATGGAGTCGTTTGCAGATGGCGCGCACTCGAAGAGCAAACGGAACAGCGTGAGCAGCAACTCGGCTCTGCTCACGAAGTACAGAGGTTCCACCGTGACGTAGATGAGACCAGAGATTGGATCCAGGAGAAGGACGATGCGCTGGATTCGGACGATTTCGGACGGGATCTCCGCTCTGTGCAAGCTCTCCAACGCAAACATGAAGGTGTTGAGAGGGACCTGGCTGCACTGGGCGACAAGATCAAGAGTCTGGATGAGAAGGTGCAGTCGTTTTTCTTTATGTTTCATTGTTAGAAAGAAAGTAGTGGGTAATATTTCCTGTTTTAGGCAAATCGTCTTCGCCAAAGTCATCCTGAAGCCGCTGAGCAAATCTATGATCTGCAACGTGAGCTCAATGAGCAATGGAACAGGCTTACAGCCAAGGCGAACAACCGCAAGGAGAAACTTCTTGACTCGTACGACTATCAGCGTTTCTTGTCTGATTATCGTGATCTCATGCAATGGATCTCGGCCATGAACCAGCTAGTAAGCAGCCAGGAGCTTGCAAATGATGTTACTGGTAAGTTCACCCGGTGTCTGGTTGCAACGGAGCTCACTGGAGTGATTGTGGTCTGTTTCTAGGTGCTGAAGCCTTGCTGGAAAGACACCAGGAATATCGTACAGAGATCGACTCGCGCGCCGCAACCTTCCACGCTTTTGAGCAGTTCGGAAACCAACTTCTGAACAATAATCATTATGCAAGTGAAGACATTGCTAAGCGCTTGAGCGACGTGAGTATTTGCTCATCTAATCTCAGTTATTAATACTAAATTCGTCTTAAGAAATGCTGTTTTAGGTGAATGCTGCCCGCCAAGGACTTGAGGATGCCTGGGTTGCTCGTCGCAATGTTCTTGATCAGTGTCTTGAGCTACAGTTGTTCTACAGAGATTGTGAACAGGTAGCGTTGGTTATTGTGTGTCTATTGTCACTGATTGCTTTTTTTATGCTTCATCTCTGTTACTATCACCTTTTACTGTTATCACTATCATCGTTAAGGCTGACACATGGATGTCCGCACGTGAAAACTTCCTTGCCCAAGAAGATCCAACTGGTGACAATGTGGAGTCGCTGATCAAGAAGCACGAAGATTTCGACAAGGCCATCAACAGCCAGCAAGAGAAAATTGCTGGTTTGCAGGTATATAATTATAGGATATAATATTGCAGTATGCTGAGTGTAATGTACAACTTTTGCCGTTTACCACATTTTCTTAAGCAATTCGCTAATCAACTCATCAACAGCAACCATTACGACAAGGATGCGGTCGCACGTAAGCGTGACATGATCCTAGACAGGTGAGGAAATTAGACCTTTTTGGAGAAAAGAGGGTATTTAATGGGAGAGAGATTCTTTCAGATGGGAGCGTCTGAAGGCTGCTCTGATTGAGAAGAGAAGCAAACTCGGAGAAAGCCAGACACTGCAGCAATTCAGTCGTGACGCTGATGAGATTGAGAACTGGATCGCCGAGAAGTTCCAGGTAATGCTTAACGAAGATCTAACATTTCGTGATTCTGTAATTTTTCGCGTAAAACTGAACTCAATTTGTGCTTTCTCTGTTAAATTAGAATTTCGGCGCTAATCATCTTTTAGGTTGCTCAAGAGGAGAATTACCGTGATCCGACTAACATCCAACAAAAGCATCAGAAGCAACAAGCGTTCGAGGCTGAGTTGGCTGCTAATGCCGACCGTATTGCTACTTTGATTACCGCTGGACAGAATCTCATTGATGGAGCAAAGTGCGCCGGAGGCGAAGATGCAGTCAGCGCTCGCCTGAAGGCATTGAATGATCAGTGGGAGCTGCTCGTAAAAACTACCACAGAGAAGAGTTACAGGTTAGATTCTGGGAACGTCATCCGTTTTCCTTTGTTACTTTCTGTTTTCATATGACAACCTTTTCAGACTCAAAGAGGCGAACAAGCAAAAGAGCTTCATGGCTGCTGTCAAGGATCTAGAATTCTGGCTCGGTGAAGTGGAAATTCTCTTACAGTCTGATGACTATGGAAAAGTAGGTTATGTTCAGATCATTCCAAAATCTTTGGAACCATTCTCTCATTGCGCCTTGGGATTGCAGGACCTGGCTTCTATTGAAAATCTGCTCAAAAAACACCAACTTTTGGAGGCCGATATCATGGCCCACCAGGATCGTGTGCAAGAGATGAACCAACAAGCTGACTCACTTCTGGAGAGAGATCAGTTCGCTGGGCAACAAATTGCTGAACGTCGTAAGGTACAGAACATGAATGTAACTACTACCTTTCCGGAAGCGCAAACGTTAGCAATCTATCAATTCCTACAGGTTATCGCCGATCGCTATGAGCGTGTGAAGGAAATGGCTAACGATCGCCGCGATAAGCTAAACAAAGCCTTGAATGTTCACCAATTCTTCCGTGACATTGATGATGAGGAGTCATGGATCAAGTAAGGGGAATACTATTCTTGTTTCTTTCCTTCAGTTGTTTCCGGACTGACGTTTGCACGATTTCTTCAGAGAGAAGAAACTTCTTGTGTCATCTGATGACTATGGTCGTGATCTGCCTGGAGTACAAAATCTTCGCCGAAAACACCGCCGTCTGGATACCGAACTTGCTAGCCATGAGCCTCTTGTATGTTTTGTTTTCTTGCCATTGTAGGATTCTACAATGTTCATAAGTGTGTAACTGTCATAGGTGTCCCAAGTTCGCCAGAAGGGTGAGGAATTGTTGCGTTCGACTGGAATCGCTGGCGATGAGATCCAGAGAAGAATGGCTGATCTGGAACGCAGCTGGGGACAAATCCGCGACTTAACTGGTAGCCGGTGAGCAGAGAAGGCTATAAATTTGCGGTGTTATTAAATCGAAGAGGTTATATTGTTTGTTTTAGCCACCAAAAGTTGAACGAGTCCGAGGACTTCCAGGAATTCCTTGGTAAGATTGAGGAAGAAGAAGCCTGGATGAACGAAAAGCAGCAAATCCTTGGTAATCCGCTGGTAATTCATATTCGATTATATTTGTGTTATTTCTAATTGCAATTATAGGATCTGATAACTATGGTGATAACATGGCTGGTGTACAAGGACTTCTTAAAAAGCACGATACATTCGAAGTGGACCTACAACTCCATAAACAACGTGTCGATGATTTGATTCGCCAGGGTCAACAGGTGACAGATGTTTTTACAGCGTTACAGTACTACCTAGTAATATACTTTTTGGTTTCTTTTAATATCCAGGGGTTAGGCAACATGTTTTACAGCTTATCGACTCCGGCAACCACCACGGCCCTCGCATCAAAGACCGCTGTGACCAGCTCCTGAACCGTCTGCGCGAAATTCAGGATATGGCCGGACGACGCCTCCAGAAACTTCGCGACAACTCCGCCTACTTGCAGTTTATGTGGAAATGCGATGTAGTCGAAAGCTGGATTGGTAAGCTGCATGCCTTTTCTTGTGGTCATCATGGCGGTTCACATTTTACACTTTTTCTAGCTGAGAAGGAACAACAGGTTCGGTCTGACGACTACGGTAGGGATCTGTCTTCAGTACAGATTCTCTTGACCAAACAGGAAGCTTTCGATGCTGGACTGAATGCTTTCGAGCATGAGGGAATTCAAAGGTGAATAGATTCTTCGGAAAGTTCCTAATGCTCAGATGCAGACTTTGCAAAAAATTGTTTTCCAGAATTACCGAGCTAAAAGATCAACTTGTGAGCAGCAACCATCATCAATCCCCGGCCATCCAGAAACGTCACGCCAATGTGATAACACGATGGCAACAACTTCTTGCCCATTCTGAAGGGCGTCGTCAGAAACTACTGAAAATGCAGGAGCAGTATAAACAAATTGAGGTAAAGAGATACAAACAAGGTAATTCACCTCGAAGGAGATTAAAGTGTTTTATCTCAGGAACTGTACTTGGCATTCGCCAAGAAAGCCTCTACCTTCAATTCATGGTTCGAGAATGCAGAGGAAGACTTGACAGATCCCGTTAGGTGCAATTCATTAGAGGAAATTCGAGCTCTCCGAGAAGCTCATGCTGAATTCCAGGTGATACTCGAGGCTTTTAGGAGTACTTAAACATTTTTTATAAATAGTTTCCTTGCAGCGCTCATTGAGCTCCGCTGAAGAGGACTTCCGACAGCTGCAGGCTCTAGATAGACAAATCAAGTCATTCAATGTTGGTCCTAATCCGTACACCTGGTTCACTATGGACGCACTCGAGGATACGTGGCGTAACCTGCAGAGAATAATCAAGGTAAGGTTAGGCAGCATTTGAGTCTTTATTCTTGAAAATCAGAACGGTACTTTCTGTAGGATCGTGAAGTTGAGCTGCAAAAGGAGAACGCCCGTCAAGAGGAGAATGACCGATTGCGTCGAGATTTCGCCAAACTCGCCAATGTATTCCACAACTGGTTGACGCAAACCCGGCAGGTACGAGGAAAAACGTCTTAGATGGAATCAGTTTTCTCCTTCGAGTTGATCGATTTCTCAAGATTGCACAATGAAGTCGAATGGTTGTTTTTGTTTCAGGAAATGATGGAAGCCAGTGGTTCCCTAGAGGAGCAGTTAGAAGTGCTCAAACGAAAGGCTGGTGAAATTCGAGCGAACAAAACACAATTGCGAAAGATTGAGGAACAGGGCGCGATGTTAGAGAGGAATTTGATTCTGGATAATAGGTGGGCGGAGCTGTTTTCGTTTTCTCCGAGATTCAAGCTGCTGTCGCTGCATTTTGCTGTAAGTTGGATTTCGATTAGACGACTGGATGATTTGTATTTTAAGGTACACTGAGCACTCGACTGTAGGATTAGCCCAAGCTTGGGATCAACTGGATCACTTGGCAATGCGAATGCAGCATAACTTGGAACAGCAGATACAAGCACGCAATCAATCAGGCGTCACGGAAGAGGCACTGCGCGAATTCTCGATGATGTTCAAGCACTTCGACAAGGTGTGCGGAGTTTCATATTTATTCATTTTTTTGTGTTGGAAAATTCCACATCCGACTATGTCACCTTTTGTTTCCAGGAGAAATGTGGACGTTTGGATCACCAACAATTCAAGAGCTGTCTTCGAGCGCTCGGCTACGATCTTCCGATGGTGGATGAGGGCCAGCCGGAGCCAGAGTTCAACCGTATCCTGGATATTGTTGATCCGAATCGTGACGGTTATGTGACGCTACAAGATTACATGGCGTTCATGATTAGCAAGGAAACCGAAAATATCCAGTCATCAGAGGAGATCGAGATGGCTTTCCGTGCACTATCCAAAGAATTCCGTCCATATGTCACTGCCGAAGAGCTTTACGCGGTATGTTTGCTTTGTTTTCATTTTCTTTAGCTGAAATTTCAGAAAATAGGGGGCTTCGGTTATGAATGTCACTTTTCCGCTGTGGCAGTTCAGTACTTTTACTTTTTTTCTGTTTCAGAACCTCACCACAGAGCAAGCCGAGTATTGTATCAAGAGGATGAAGCCATACACGGATGCTATTTCTGGTCGTTCCATCCAAGGTGGCCTCGACTACGAACAATTCGTTCACGCGCTCTTCCAAAGCTAAGAAAAAATTATCGTTGCGGTTCTCTTCCTAATACTTGTTATCCATCTATACTCTGTACAATGTTGTTTGCTGTTTTGCTTCAAAATCCTTGCGCCCAGCCCCAGTCTTTGGCTGTTCGGCAGCTTTGCTACGTTATGTGTATGTAAAGGCAATGACTCTTTTAAATTGAGTTTTATGCGATCTTTCTGCGGATATCTATGAAGACAGCGTGATGTGATGTGTTAGAAACTAATAAATGATATTTTTGGAGCATTGTTCCGACATTTCTTAATTGTTCGGCTATCGTGAAGATAAAGTGCAACAGAAGTGCTATCCTGCACCAGTCTTTTCTGCTTTTGTTGAAGTGGATTAGATACAAAACGACCAAAATTCGATATTTTAGCTTTCTAGAGTTTGGAGGGAGAGTGAGGAGGGAGCTCCATTCTTAACTGGGTTGAGTATCTCAATCAATGTCGGACTTTACTTCGATGTTCCCCAAGAGGACTTTTTTTTAGTATATTGGATGTTACTGGCGTATAAGATGAATTACTTGATGAGTAGAAAGATATGATATTACTTTTTTTCTCGATAGCAGCTTTCAATGTGTGCGCATAATAATGGCGATGCGATGACAATTTTGATCAAATGAGAAGTGGTCCCATATTTGGAGGGTATGATTTTTTTACAAACGCAACATGCTCATTTCAGTTCATTTCAATTCCTTATGTTAATATGAACATCAACCTTTCGAGTACAGATAGTGCACTGAAATTTCCAGGTAAAAAAAAAAACAGAGAATAGTGGAAAAGAAAAAAGTAGAATATTGGTGAGTCTAGAAGGATAAGAACAATAACCAGTCAGCCATACGAATCTCCTTAGAAAACGCTGTACATTTATGACCGGAACACATTTGTAACTGGATGAACAGACAAGAAAAATTGCTTTCAAAAAAAAAAAAGAATAAAGTAGGAATACAGTCGAGTCAGAACGATATGAAGCACGAACAGTTGCGTAAGCGGCTGAGCGCTCAGAACGGTGCGGTGGAGACAGCGGTTGGAATCGAAGTGGGACCATGGCGAACTGCAGAGATAGGAGGCGGTAGCGAGTATCCTTACACGATCCCAACCGCTACGCTCTACCGCGCCGCTTCGAGCGCAACCGCTTGCGGAACTCTCTGTGCTTCATGTCATCTTGACCCAACTATATATGAAAAAAAAACGGTGTGATGGTTGTATCGCATTCGGTAAGGGATCCGCTGTGGCAGTACGGTGGATGTTTCGAAACCGCCCTCGTACCAACCAAGCCTTTCATCCCTCCAGAGTCGATAAATTGGTGCCAGGATTATCTTGGCGGATAAAAACGCCGACTTTACGCATCGAGTGCCTCCGCAAGTCATTTTATAGGCCATCACGTGTTCCAAAAACGTCTACGATCACGGAATTACAGTAAAAAGTCCGTTGGCGAATCCCAAGTGGATTGATGAGCCAGTGACTTTATCCTTTATACTTTATATGACGAAACGAAATGTGAACGTAGGAAATATAGAAAGGAAATATACAATAGATGAAAATGAATGTTCCAGGGGATGAAGTAGGAATGGTTAGTTAGTAGTAAAGTATATGAGAACAGCAGAGTTTAGAAAAAAAAACCTGCAAAGTACGAATCCGACAATTCAGTCGATTCAGGAAACGTCCTGGTGACCAATCGATGGTGGTGAGAACGTGCCAGAAGGCGAGAATCAACGGTAGATCACACGTAAGAGATCGTGCTACAATTATCCATGGCGCCAAGGAGTGGATTTTGTGTCTACGAACTAAGAGTAGGATCCGTAAGAGGGTTTACGTTATCGTAAGGTGCTCTAAACTCTGATGTTTTATCGTTAAATGATCGTGTTAGGTCAAAAAAGAAAAAAAGAAAAAAAGAAAAAAAAACAGTGGTAAGATGAGCTCTTTTTCTCCTACATAGTGACGTTCGCACAGGAATTTGTTGGAGAACATTTATTATCTTCCTAATTCTTTTTTTCTTAAATAAAAAATATAAATAAAATTAAAAAAACAATAATAAAATAATAAAAATAACACTAAAATAAAAAAATAAAATAATAATAAATATTTCTTTAAAAAGTTTCTAAATCGAGGTGGTTTAGATTACTTCATTCCAGATCAAGTATGGTAATAATCCTAGAATAGTGAATTGCACGATATTCCAGAAGATTCTGTTGTCAAGTTCTCTGGATTGGGCATGGTCTTCTTTGTAAAATCAGAAATGACAAAACATCAGAAAAAAAGTGAACTGGAAAGTGTAATGAATTTAACGGACGTGTTCTCGTAAGTTTTAACTTCTTTGACATTCGTCCTTTGCAGATAATGAAAAACCTTTAAGATAAGAAATATGAGAAACATTTATACTCATGAACACTTTTTCTAAACGATTATAAATGACTTTACAGTAGAAATGGTCATAAACCACGTGATATTCGTGTTTTTTATTGACACAGTAAACATCACATGAATATTTTTCCGCAAACATCTCATTCGTAAAGAGTAGTTTATGCGATTTTCTTCTTCTTTTCTTCTTTTGTTTTTCTTTTTCAGTAGCGAAGAATATTCTTCGAGAATTCTATGGAATCGGACCAATGTTTTCGGATGTTCGAGCGCACCTCATTTCAAGCACGCTTTATCATCACATTTTCGCTCGTTCCGCATATGTTTGGACGTTTTGCATCTTCAATACGTCCCAGTCCCACTTTTCGTGAATTTACACGTGATTCGACAGCATTACTCTGGATCTCAGTACATTCGTCTATTCTGTTCTATTCCACATTATTTTCAGTATATCCTGGATTTTATCTCGCTTTTTCTTACTGAGTATTATTTAACCTTTTGATAATAGAGCCGCTCATCGGTAAGCCGCACACTTTTTAGAAATTATTTTTTCATTTTTTTAGAATTTTTCTTTAGAAATGACTCTGATTTCTCTGATTTTATAAAAAAGTTTTTCTGTACTCAATGGGTTTATTACTATTTGTTATTATTTTTTTATATTCAGATATAGCTAGCAAAAAAAAAAACAGCATCCAGATACTCAAAAAATGCTACCTGTCATCAATGGGTTAAATTTGATGAGAAAAATTGTAAGCTATTGTGATGGCTTATCATAAACGGATTTTTGAGCCCATGAACAGGTAAAATTATGAAAATTGATGACTGCTGAACCGTCATTTATAAAAAATATTGAGATTATTTCGCTCCGTTTATAGTACTTAAGTTACACTTTTTAAAATTCACCGAAAAATTCTGGATACTGCATCACAACCATTATTTTTTCTTTTGCAATAATGCAAATTTTTTATGAGAAATACCCACGAGTTCCAGTGCACGATTTTATAATTGCCTAAATAATGCAATAATATAAAGTAGTGATTAGAGGATTTTTTTAAATTAACCTTAAATGGGTTTGAGAAGAATTTCATTTCTCCACTGTAGTATTTTTTCATGCTATAGATATTCATTTTTTTTTTTGAAAAGAAAAGTAGAAAAAAGAGAAGTAGAAAAAACCGAAAAAAAAGACCGAAAAAAAAATTAAGAGAGGTGGATGAGATTTCTCTCTTATTTATATTATCCAGTATTAAATTTCCTAGATGGAATGATTGGAACGTAGATTTTACAATAATTCTGAGTATCCTCTCCAGAAATACGAGCTAAGCAAATCGCATTTGGTGCCGGATAACAACGCAGATGTCTCAATTTCAGTCCAACGGTTTTTTTTTCCTGCTCTTCGTTGCACTCATTGCGGTGTCTGCAGCTTTTTCTGCCGCATCATTTTCTCATTTTACTGTTATTTTGCCACTCTTCTTAACGCGTTACAATTAAAAAACTAATTGGAATTTTTGGCAGCTGGTGAAAGGGGAGAAATTAGGAATGTAGGCGTTAACAGTTTTCACTCTTGGACATTCAAAAATAGAAGTGAAGTTATTTTAAACTAAGGTTTTTTTTTTAACTAAATGTTTATAGATTAAATGAAAATTTTTGAAGAGGAAATCTTTCACTAACTTATGTTCACTCAAACCATTTCGAACGTGAAACGCATGCCATTTCGAGATGTGTACGTTCTTTTTTTTTCTGAGGGAGGCCGCTGCTTACGTCAGTAATTGAGCTGCTATGAGCAGACTCGAGAACCGAATTTCCAAAACGTTTACACAAGCACGCATACGCACGTGACAAGACGTACACCAACGATGTAACGATGTTTCGAATGGGAAATTACGTAGTTTGACACAATTTTCCCCGTCGACAACACTTATGTTTTGAAACGAAATGTGAACACTTTTCGACGTAGACAGCAAAACACAACACACACACACACGCACACATCCGACGCTAACAGTAGATGTCAAATTTCGCCGTCTCCTCGTTGACGACGTCTCTCTAACGAGGCTATTTAAGGTTGCGATTCTGTGTGTTGCTGCAAGCACTTCCTAACTCGATTGCGCCCATCGTGCTCAACGCCAACAACAGCAAACCCCGAGACCCCCACGAAGGTCTCAAGAGCTGAGCTGCAACTGTCGGCGACGATGAACGCTGTTCCTCTGGAACTCGCCGAGGCAAAGGGTGCAGCGGGCTCGTCCACAATCCCATATCCTTAGCGCTCTAATCCGATCGTATCTTCTTCCAGTAATTTTTAGACTACACTCTTCCAGCGAACTGCTTCTCTGTGACATGATTGAAATATAAAGTGGAACTTTGAAATCATGACGTCACTATGACTGCTTTCTCACTAATTCCAGGAAATTGAAGCTTAATTCCACACAAAAATGATTTCCCGGATCTCGTTATTTCAAAATAATTTGCTTTTATTCTCTGTTAAGTCGTGGTTGTTCGGCACACTTGAAAATAGTTTGGTCTTCCACGAACATAAACAATTAGTTCTAAGAGCCTGTGTCAACGAAATGTTAGTTATAGAGCAAACGGTTTGCGACGTGAACGTTTTATGTGTTCGTACCAGGACCATCCGTTTCCTAAAGTTTCAAGTTCTCAAAAAAGTTGAGTTATTGAATATGTTATTTTCCCATCACATCAGATCGATCGATGTTTCTGGGATTAATTCAATTATCCGCATGTTTTTCATCGTTAATCTACCACGATAATGCACTAGAATCGATAATTTCCTAGATACTTATGTGAAGTAACTCAGTAACTCAGTTTTAGGTCCATACTCGGAAAACATTCCAAAATTGAATAACAGAGAAAGGCGAACAAACAAATTGTTAAGCGCACAAACGAAAATGTGAAATGTTCACTTCAGGATCGTTTCTTAATTTCTTCTTATTCCGGAAATTACATCAGATATTAGCGTTTCCTTCTTCTTTTTTATTTCAAATAAATGCGTTAATCCTATTCGGTGGTTCATCATGAGAACGTATTATTGTTTCCATACGAAATCTAATTCAAATTTACATAATTATTTGTAAAATGTTTTTTGAGTCCCTGTTCTTCCGAACTATGGAATACTGTATACTTTTCTACATACACTTCTCTTGTTTCCAGCAGAGTTCCTTCTTTTTTTTTCATCCTTTTCTCTTTGAGTTTTTAACATCGACCCTCTCCATCAATCACAGTTGTTGAGTTTTTGACGTTTTTTTTTTCTCAAAAAAGAATATTCGAGCTACTTCAATGACGTTATCTGTTCCTTAAGTTGTGTTCCCCTTACAAAACTTTAAGTTATGAATTCTTTTTGTGTAACATATGGGACGATCGAAGAGTGATTACAGTTACGAATAGGATGATCGTTCTTTAAATTTATAAAAATATCACTACAAACAGGTTTCGGTAGCGGTTTTTCCGGACGTTTTGTCTTTAGATTGCGCTGTAAGGACAACAACGATACTGTGTCTATTCTTCATCTCTTTTCGATTCATTGCGCTTAGCTCACGTCTATTTATTCACGAATTTTCTAATTAACGCGGTCACACTCTTTTCGCATCATCGTCAGCTGCCGCAATTTATTTTACTCTTATTTTTTTTCACGTTTTCGATTACTTTTTATTTATTACAATAGCATTTGTGGTGGTTATGTGCTTGAGCGCAGTTCTTTAGCCTGCTGCTTATCTTAGTCGGTCTAAATCTTCTGGAAGCAGGCTAGAGGAGAAGAATGGGAAGAGGAAGAAGAAGAAGCTGCTGCTGCTGCTCTCTCGGCCCTCCCTCTATCCCTCCGCTGCTGCCACCGCCGCCACCGCCGCCGCCGCCACCGCTCCCGCCGTCGTCGTTCCTGCCCCCCAGCCCACCCCACCCCACAGCCGGCGGCCATTACGCCGCCGTGCGCGATTAGTGCGGCCGTCCTTTTGCTACTGCGATTATCGCGAAATTTTTTTTTTTTTTAGCGTTCATAAACTCGTCCATTCATACTCAAGTACATTAACAAGTTCTCTGCTATCGTTACAAGTTTGCTGACGTTGTCGACTTCTCTGTGTACATGGTTTTTTTTGTGTGTGTGTGTGGTGAGGTTCATTTTTTCCCCCCTCAATCTCATCCACTTGTCGAACTCGTTCCACGTTTGTCTGTCATTATTTACAAACACTTAATGTTTCCTCGTCTTCTAGTCGTATTCACGTCAAACTGATCGATGCGTAGCTTTTTTTTTGTAACGAAATATCTACAAGGGCGTTTGATTTGTCCGAGGTCATAATGTCTCCTCTAAACTTCGCTGATCTTCCTCTCTATTGTGCTTGTTTTATCAATAAATATCCCAGAATTTTTTAAAAAATATCTATGAATAATTTTTTTCTAAATACAAATTTTAGTGCCTAAACGTATTATGATATGGGATGCCGCTTGACGAGAACCGAATCAACCGAATTATGCGAACAAACAACAAAAGAGCCGGAGAAACAAGGAAATGTTTCGAACGGACAATCAAAAGTGACACGAAAAGACACACCAATACATGGAACCGAATATTTCAGGTTATCGTCAGAAATTTTTCCTCTTTTTCTCAACTTATTTATTTATTCATGTATTTTGATAATAACATAACGGTGTTCTTGAATTACAATGTCGTAGACGTATATGAATGTACTTTTCAAGCCTTTATTTCCTATTTTTGTCAGGACAATCAAAATCCTTCGCTCTATTCTCTACTGAAAAACTATAGTGATAAATGGCTCCGTACATATTTCTCTATCTCCGCTTAGTCGAAAGAATTTTTCTCTGGATAAAGTCGTCAGGAGTCTTTTCTGTTGTTGAGAGAAATACTAGTACTAAACTTTTTACATAATGAAATATCCGAAATTGAGATGAATGATGGATTTCCAATGATTGTTAGCGAAGGAATAGAAAATATTTAGGTTATGTTATTAAAAAAAATTGCTTTTTGAGTAGAAATTAAACTTTCTCTCACAATTTTCGATTTTTACATTTCAGTGTATTGTCAAATGGTGGAATGCCATCAAAATCGTGGAAATTTTTTCACATATACAATTTTTACTGCTTAAACTTCTCATAACTTCTTTTAAAATTGTAAATTTTTTTTCAATCCGATATTTTCTGGATAGCGGAACTATTTACTTTCATTCATATCAATCGTATATAAAATCTGTGTAATGGGTGTATTTCCAAGGTGTAGGAGAAGGGCGTAGACAAAAATGGATGTCAACATAACTAACAACATCAATTACATTTATTATTTACATACATGACTCAAACCTATCGCTCAGATATTCCTCAAATTTCAGGAACGGATATTCACCAGCGAACAACTGCTTAACAGCGCCGAAACCGATTGGGTTTGTTTTGATCTACTTTATTCTCATGTTATTACTGCTTAAATCATGAAAGTAATCACAATCGTTTGTGATTCTCATACGGCTCATTTGCATATGATGGGAACGTCTCTTCCGACATCATCACACTTCTACGCATAGATATCGATTTCGTCCGATATATATGTATTTTAGGGAGGTCGAAAGCGCGAGTCAAGCGGATTTTTTCCGGATGTTGGATGCTAAGATAGCGCATGTAAGTGTTTATGTAATATATTTTTTTCAAAAATTATATTCACATATGTGTATGAGTGTAGTTTATTTCAATGCATGCTCGCATCCGAACTCATCAAATGTGCAAAGAAAATTCTTCTGGAAAAGCTTTCTGGATTTTGCACTTTATGCGGGGGACCCGCCTTTTCTCGTAGCATTTGCAGGCGAAACGGATTGCGTCATACACAGACACCACACACACACCACACATTGAGCGCCTGGTGGTTTGCAATAAATTGTTGCTGTTTTAAAAATTACAATTTTTAAAGCGTAACGGACCATTACACGGGGTTGACTGACTGGAATCACTGCCTTTGACTAAAGTGATTTTTCTTTTTTGTAAGAGAAAATATGTGAGAATAATCACAAAAGATGTGTGTGTGTGTGCGTTTTTTTTTCGTGGATAATGAGCGATTTGCTGCCGCTCATTTCTTTCATATCGTGCATGCAACGAAATGAAAAACACCCGAATATCATCCCGAAAACTGCGTTTTACGTCACAAAAATTACCTTATTTGCTCCTCATCGTTCAGTATAAATTTTATTTCTGAATATTATTTATAGGGTGCAGATCTTGAATCGGAAAACGAAACATAACAGAATCGAAGAAGTCATTGGTGATGAATAAATGAAAAAAAACAAAACAAAATGGACAATTCCAAATAATACACAGCATATCATAGTCATTTTTTTCTTTTAAATTTTGTAATTTGTATTCATCGATAATTTCATTCTATCATCAAAAAAAAAAACGCTGCTCCACTTGCCGTCTCTTTTTTTTCTTCTTCGGATTTTCGTGTAAAGAAAAGCGTTGTCAAGAAGATTTGCCTACATTTCATTTTTTTTCTTCATTTAAATTATATTATTGTATTCGTATGTACAAGGGTGATCGTAACTGATGACAATCGTATTTTCTTCTTATACAACGGGTTTGTATGCCTCTTTGATGCGTATTGATTTGTTCGGTTAGAATCGGTCGTTAGTTGAACATCTACTTTGTCGATCGAATAAAAATCCATCTTAAAACGATATGTTCAGCTTCTGCACTTTTCCAGAAAGAAATCTTGATGACTTTGTATTTTGTAAAGATGGATTACAATAAAGAAAAAAATGAGATATTCACGTTGTTATCACGTGATTAACTGCCCATCATTCGTTTTTTTTTTTCCGGAACTAATTATATGTGTAAAGTTGTAAACGTACGCAGTGGAATAAAAAAATGACACATCCATCAATCGTTGTATTGTTACATTAGGATTTTTAGTATTTTTTTCATAGTCCAGAGAAATAAAATCTTGAAACAGGTTTCTAATATGTTTTTGAGGAAAAGGTGAATGTATAAGATAAGAACTTTGATATGTTTTGACAGGATTTTTTTATGGTTTGTGATACGAAATGAAAATTGAAGGATTAGATGTGAAAAATTAAATAGGAACAATAGAGTTCATGAAAACTTTTGGAGATCCTGTTTATTTATTTATTCTTCGGAAAAATAATATGCTTCCATTGAGTGGGGTTCAGAAAGTGTCCGAAAAAGAACATTGTCTATACCAGGACCTTCATCTATCTTTCCCACATTCTTCGGCGAAGGTCCTGAAAACATGAATAATAATTATCCGAGGTTGTCGAATCCTGCAAGTATCGATAGTTTAACATTATACTGTAACTACTACTGTATAATGTGAATTTTTTATTTCTCTGGTAAGAACGTAGATTTCTGGAAGCGCTAGTGTTAGATCTTCCTTGAATCTCCGCATAATGAGCGCAATTTGTCGTTTATAGTCGTCGTAGATTTTATTCAAAAATATTTCTTGTATAGTTCTGTTTATATGTTCTTCTATAACATAAATGTCAGTTGACAGGATGTGGAAAATTCGTGGATAATAGTTCATGACAGGATTCGCTGGGGTTTTTTTTTCTCTGCGATCAATTTCTGGCATTTCTGACTATTTAATTAAATTTTTTCAATGATGTTATTTTATATGTAAGTACTAGAACCACTACCAGGTGTAAATATACGGAAGCTATTTGCTTCTCGCATATGACGTGGATGTAACGTGCAAGAATTCTTCATTAATGAAATCGTTAACAAAGCACGTGTCTAATGTATGAAAACAAAATGATCACGTGACAGGCGCTCATCGGTCCTTAGGATCTGAAAATATTCGAGTTTCGCCGAGAATATACGCGTTGTGGTGGAAATTTGTTATTGAGCCTTAAGGCTACACTATCGATGAATTTTCATTTTCATATGAGAATCGTAATAAAAGAAAATTTTTCACGATAATTTTTCAAGTTCAAATTGCTATTCGCCAAATTGATAATTGTTCTCGTGTGACCAAATCCATTTCAACCAAACCAGATTGAAGGAAAAATGGGAACACTGCGACGACGACTATGAAAACAGTATGTGAAAAAGTTTCTCACATTTATTCCGGTTCGATAGCTTTGAACTTCATTGATATGTTATCTCAGTTCTTTTCCATTTCCTCAATTTTTTTGTTGTATAATATCTATGAAATAATTTAATATATAAACAAAATGTTTATTTCACCTCAAAACTGCGGTAAGAAAGTCGCTGAATAGGAGGTATGTAGAGAGGAGACGTTTCTTTCTTCCTGGAACCCAATGAAAAAAAAAATTAAAGACTAAACAAATTTAATTTAAAAAAAAACTCAGTGAAAACACGATGAAATGAGATTTTTCTGGGAGAAATGTTAGTTACTGAATTATCCATCCCGCAAAATGATTCGAAACACATCCTGTGAAAAAAAGAAGAATAAAAATTAATCTATTATTATAAAACTTTACTCTCTAAGTCAGGTTTTTTGTTTTTTTTTTTAAAATTCGATTTTAATTTCGAATATCTGCTGATGTGTTCAAAAAAAATTACCTCGTTCTTGTCTTGCTGTCTAATTTATATATACATCTTTTCTCTTTATTATCTATTATCTATTATTCATATACCTATATATTATTTATATATCATATATCTAAATTTATGATGTATTTTATTTGCCATGGAGATCTTTTTTCATCCCAGTCGCTCCTAGAT
The DNA here is from genome assembly GCF_031761385.1 of Necator americanus. Classification (NCBI taxonomy): domain Eukaryota; kingdom Metazoa; phylum Nematoda; class Chromadorea; order Rhabditida; family Ancylostomatidae; genus Necator; species Necator americanus. The sequence goes on from NC_087376.1 coordinate 3,096,157, forward strand.
CAATGAGAGAAACAATCTAATAGATTGGAGAACTCACTGAAACGTTTCACTGGAAAAGTTCTAAAATAAAATAGAAATAAAAATAAAAAAAAAATAATAATAATAATAAAATAATGAAGCATATCGCATTTGAAATAGGAATTTAACCAGGTCATATCTAGAGGAAGGATCTAATTAATCTGCTAAATCCACTCGTCTAAACTTTTATACGGTGTCAATAAAAAAAAATAATTTTTTTCTTGAATGTCCTGTTCTGTTAGTCCTCTTATGTCTCGCCATATAGAGCGTATATACATATATAAAAAGTTCGTTTTGTGTTGGATATCCTGATTTTCAGGCATATCAACATATATCAACTTAAACTCACATTATTTACAGTATTAACCACTATGCTTAACAGAAATTGTTCTTTTCTCGTTTCATTATTTCTCAGAGGGAGCACTTTTCCAGAGTTTATATTTGGTGAAAAAAATGATTTTCATCCCTAGGAATCCAATACATGTGTTTGATCTGAGAAAAGAAATAGTATTTTTCTATGGAGTCAAATATTTAATCAAGGATTCAGATGGTAGAAGGGAGAAAGTGCATTTTATACGAGAAAAACTGGCAGGTGATAGATTATATTTGATAACTAGTTTTTGCTGAGTTCATTACATTTTTCTTTTAAATTAAAATTCTATCGTTTCCTGGCGGAAGCTGAATTGAACCTAAGTTAACTGTGATAAATGAAAATTGAGGGAAAAAATCTAGAAAAAAGGAACAATTTTTGATAATTTATTATGTCGACAGATGCGCCGTGGAGTGATTTTTGATTATTTCGTCTTATGATCTTAGGAGATGACAATTCCAGTAAAATTAGTTTATTTGCTCTTGATGAAAGAAAATTCTCAAAGATTTATATGAATTTGTTTCTGCGTTATTTCACTGAATTTTGATGAGTGTTGAATTTTGGAGTAATTAAGAAAACTGGATTTTCGGTTCACAGTGATATTTCTTCCTGAGCTGCTATGATCGATTCGTTATGGAAATTATTTCTGTACGAGGATAATTGAGCTTTTACTACGTCAAACAAAACTGCAAATGATTTTTCATAAGCTTCCTGATTATTTCCATATTTTTAATTTTTTTTTTCTTTTTTTCAACTGTATTATGTTCCTCACTTGTTATTAACACAGAGAATAATCAAGTGATCAAAATTTTCATGTAAGAAAATTTGAAAATTTGTTTTTGAATATTTATCACAGATTAGTCATTCCTCAGATTTTCTGACTCAATGATGAGTTTCTGTGAATATATGGCTTTCCCAACTGCGAACCGGCCATCGCTCCATTTGTCATCTGGAATTTAAAACCGATCGATATGAAGTAATTCCGAGAACTCGCCTCTGTACTTATTTTGTGGTTTTCATATCGAATTTGCAGAAATTTACTTGCTCATTACGATATGAATTATCGATTACCGGTTAAAATTACACTGATATCATAATCCTAGATAGATATTTTATTTTATGCACCTCATAATTCAATCACGATCCTGGGAGTAACGTGGGTGGAATAAGTTGGAATTTATGCACAGATGTTCACATTCGTTCGTTTTCTGGAAGCATCTGTATGGATCTCTACGGCTTATTTCAGCCGCTAGCCTTTAAATAAATCACAACTTAGACAAGGAAATACGAAAAAACACCTCGTTAATTGCAGTTTCAGAGTAGAGCACATTAACAGAAGAATGGTTAATGGAAATTCACAGCATATACAAGCGTTATTTACATCTTTACAAAGTGTAAATAAAGAATAGAATATGGAAATAAAAACAACAAAATAAAAAGTCTCAAAATCGCTGATCTAATAGAAATTCCTTAATTTTTTGGAGTATTTAAGACCAGATTTCAAAGAAATAAAAAATTATTGTATTATATGTTATACTATATATTATTGTTATTATTATTATTATTATTATTATTAACAGTATTATTATTATATCATTTGTATCTCATAATTTCTGGCAAAAATTCAGTAGAATGTATATAAAATCGATCGAAATAAAATAAATATAGTTGAAAAATTGACAAATAGTAAAATAAATAAATAAATGCAATAAATTTAATAAAAAATAAAATTCAAGAGCACTTTCTACAGTAGAAAACCACATAGATTTCACAATTTCTTCTTTTTACTACACACATCTTTTCTTTTCACCCGGTTCATCGCGTTTTTTTTCTTTTATGTTTAATTTACTACAACACTATAAAATCCTATTAATTTTAGTGGTTACTTATCCCAGGAAAAACCGAGGTAAAAATGACACGATTATTATAAACTGCTAATTAAGGAGCTTTTTTCCTGCGGTTAATCCCGAGCACATTTTATTTAGAAGAATGAAATCTGCTATGGATTCATATGGAAATTGTATGCAATTTATTTATAAGGAAAAAAAAGTATTAATGACAATGTTGAAGGATGTTTCAGGTACGAAATCCTTTGAGCTAACGTTTATGCTTTAAATTGATTGGGAAAGCGTTAAGTGGAATTTTGTGCGAGAATTCCGTAAAAACACTTTGCACTCAACACGAGAACTGGATAATTGAGACGAAGGAGCGAAAGTGGGACGTGCATAAGAGGCAGCATTTCGTTCGCTTTCCATGTACGCTCATTTTTTTTCTCCTGGATTCACATTAGGCAAAAAAACGGGAACCTGGCACGTTGTGGTTCGCTGTGTGATGGGCTCTTAAAATCAACCAGCGAAAGAAAAAAAACCTCCAGGGAAGCATTACTAGATTTCTCATATCAAATAAAAGCCTCTAAAAGGGCATCGAAAGACTGGATACTTATTCTCGTTAATGGGTAAGGCGAAGGATTGTTAAGTAATGGATCACATTTCATGGATACTATACATTAGCTTAATCCAAGAAACCATTTATCCATTAGTACAATTATTAGTAGCGCTTAATATCTCTCAAAATAGAAGAAATCGTGGAACAGATGGACTCCCTATAGCTCCGTCGAAAACTAATTTTAAAAAAATTGAAATTCTACAGGCTAAAAATGGGTGATTCGCAAACTAATAACTGAAAATATAGTTAGAGAATTTAAAAAAAAAGTATTTTTCTTTAAATGAAACCCTTCTTCGAAATGATTATATTTAATAAAATCGAACGAAAACAACAAATAGTAATTAGGATTATCATCGAAATCAAAAACTAATTTTAAAAAAAATAATTTAAGATATCCAAAGGCTAGCATCTCAGGAGTTTTTTTCTTTTGATCTGATGTCCGCTCTGTGAAGGTTGCATGCTGCTCACCTTGCTAATGATTACCCAACCCAACATACACACTTCCGTGGTTGTGATCTTTGCATAATTAGAAGGATTTGCATCATGGATTCATGGTCATCATATATACTTTCCGCGTGAAAAAATAGCGTACAAGTTCACTACGGAATAATTTATCCGGGCATGTCATAAGATCGCACGAATATGTGTGGACCGAAAATCATCGAGATTAAGGATTACATTTTATGGAGAAGTGGTTCATTTCCTTATTTATTAATATCTAAAATTAGATCTGCCTATTGTCTTTTGTCTTTTTGACTGATTGATTGATGATTGTTTGATCATTATTGATGTTCTTTTGATCTGTCTTTCCGTTCCGTTTAGTCGTTTTTAGCAAAATATATTATTTTTAAAGATGTATAATTCATGAAATTGCACACATCCGTGGATCCGGTAATATGAGGGGGAATTTCCCCGTTATTACTGTATTGTGATATTGTTTTTGTTGAATAAATAATTTTTTGAAGTGGTAAGTTGGAATTTTCTGACAGTATACACTTAGAGACACCTAAAAACTAACATTGAAATTATTTTGTCTGATGTTTGTACAGGAACAAGAACTCTTGTTCAATCCACGGCGTTTGTGGATAAAAAAAAATCCCAGATCTAGATTCTGGAAGGAGAAAATGTGTACAGGCAGGACGGAAAAAAAACCACTTACACTTCTCATACGAATATGGAACTTACAGAAGTACAAAAAAAAGCAGAACTTGTGTTGTTCAATCATAAGGAGATCAATCAGAAAAATTGATCTACATTTTCAATCAATGCTGACGAATGTGGGTCTGTTGAAGCACACGGGTGGCCCACTCCCTTTCTATGCCACCACAATTGGTTTTTGTTCCTTTTTTTAAATTTAACATATAAATTCTAATTCAGTTAATATTTATTTCTCTTACAATTTCCTTCCTATTGCCAACAAACCATAATAGTTTTGATTTTTACGCCGTCATTTTTTTTTGGGAGATTTTTTTTAGTAAACAATTTTTCCTATAATTCTGGTTCGATAAATCCCACAGTATCATGGAAAGATTGAGAAAAAGTGTTGTGTAGAATCTTCTATCTTGTGATTTGAGGAAAAAAATTATCCTAACTTTTTATTTTTTTCTGACGTTTCTCAGGTCAACTCCTCTTCTCGTAAATGAATGATGTGAATCAATTAGAAAATAATCTACAGAAATATTTTGTAGAGATTTTCGCCATGAAAATGGATGGATTTGTGACAAATTCAGCTTCGTTAGTTCTTTAAAGACATCCTAGAATAATTCTATAAGTTAAAACGAGTTTTTTATTCACGTAGAACAAGATTTTTTTATATCGGTATAAAAATATTTTTTATCGGAGCCTGACAAATTATTAAAAATTCGTTTGCTCATTCACACCACAGTGTTCTCTTCTTTCTTTATTCGTTCATTTCTTACATTTTTTTCCAATCATGTTTTTGGAGGATTTTGTGTTTTCCTGGGAGGTTTTCTTTTTTCAGCTTTTTTTTCTTTAGCTTTCTCAGCGAGGTTATTTTTACCACATTATCAGATTTTTTTCTTTAGTAATGATGTACTGTAAAAATAGTTATGTACTGAAGCGTAACATTGTGGATTTGAAGTTGCAAGTTTTTTTTTTCGGAAGATTTATATAAGGTGTTATAATCAATTAACGTATACATGAGATCTTTCCATGGGACTATGTCAAATTGGCAAAAAAAAGACACATAGTACCATCGATTACCAGTTATTCTACTCCTATAAAAATTTAGTTCGTTCCGGCATTTTTTTTTCACTTAAAAATATGGCTGCTCCTTCACAATTTCCACTGGAGGACTTTTTGATAATGGAACTGATGTTGCGATCATATAGCGTTTAGAATACAATCCTATCAGTGAACTCCATTTTGCCAACATGAAGAACCAAACGGATGTGATCCAGAAATTTTCACCTTGTAAACCTGTAAAAAAGAAATATAAGATTTTGGTTTTTCTAAAGAGATTTTGGTTTTTCTTTCTTTTTCTTTTTTTTTTTCTATTTTTTCTTTTTCTCTTTTTCTTTCTCTTTTTTTTGAATATTGTCCAATAAATCCTCATCAATGTGGATATATTCGGATCAAAATTGACTGATATATGATGCAATATGGCGTAAGCGGTTACGTTCAACGTTTTCACAGCGGAACGTTTGCGTAAGTTCGTGCTTTCCACGCTATTGTTTCTAACATAATTCATGTTACTTTGACGAAACTGTGTAACTTGTGCACGAGTCGCACGTGCCAAGCGTACGATCGCTGGAGTCGTAGTCGAAACCACTTAGCTTATGGTGTCATTGCGCAAATGATTGTGCCCATAGCGGGAGTACCGCTGGCTCCAATCAAAAGTAGAGAGGAGGTCCCGCCGCGATACATCGAGACCAGCTTACATTACAACTCAGTCCGTTTTGATCAGATTTTACTTTTACTTTTACTTTTACTTTTATTATAGTACCAAGTGAAAATTACCTTCTTCAGTGAGAGTTTGATGGCGCACTCCTGCGACTATAAGACAAATAATCATTCCAATTGCTCCTATGAAAAAAACTGCCCATCCTGAAAGAGTTCCTCAATTGGTTCAAAGGATGAAAGCAAATACAAATGATAGTAGTATGACCTATTTGAAAAATTCTCAATAGTTCCCAAAAATATCTTGAAAATTAAGTGTTGATAGTACAGCATAATAGTATAATTAATGCGTGAGTTTTTTTTTTTTAAAAGATATTATCGAATTACTATACTTAGGGCTCAGTTCAACAAAAAAACTAAACATTATTGTCTTCTCATTTTAATTTTTCCTATTTTTTTATTATGTGATTTTTTCCGGGTTTGGAGGTAATTGCATTCGGGAAGATGTGTTAAGAATTTTTGCATTACTTCTAGCAATCCGAAGAACTCATTAGAAAATCGGAGAATTTTTAAATGGCCTAGGATTTTTTCTTCCAAAATTATATTTGTGTTTAGATATTTGGAGGTGTACGTAGTTTTTTCTTGGTTATCGTCCCGACTGAAATGTATCCTAATAGTTAGCATTTTTTAGGATTCAATAGGAAATTTGTTTGAAAAATTTTAATAGAAAGCATATTTCAAGTTCCGCCGAGGATATCTTTCAATTCACATGTGATTCACTCTTATCAGTGTGGTTTTTAAGTTAATGTGATAAATTATCTTTCAACATGTTCCCTTCAACCTAATAAATGCGATAAAATAAGTGTCTTAGCAACTTTTTTTTGTGAACTTTGGATCTGATTACAAGGAAGAATTGGTCTTTATCTTCGCAACAATTTCACTGAACGCTACTGTCGTTATCTTCTGATTTTCTGGCACCCTCTTATCTCAAAAGTCTGTCTGAACTTTCCGTGAAAAAATGAACGATAAATGAGAATCGATTAGAGGTGCTTATGACCTTTACGTGCTTTCTTCACTTAGCATTTTTATTCACTTCTTTTATCATTATTTTTATTTATTTAATTTTTTATTTGTTTCATTTATTTTATTTTTTATTTCATTTATTTAATTTATTTTTTTAAATTCATTTATTTTATTTATTTTTTATTTCATTTATTTTATTTTCATTTATTTTCGAAAATATTTAACAACTAACCTGCACAAATGTAGCAAATAAAGCGAGATCGAGTCCAATCAATCATCCAACTTTTTAAATAAGCTAAATGAATGTAAAGTAACATTGCTGCGGCTATTCCGGAGAAAGTTGCCAAAGTAGTAGCTGTATAATTCTAAAATCAATCAATTATCAAGTAAAATAATGTTTTTTTTTCCCCAAAAACTAGCACTCCAAAAAAAATTCACATGGTATTGAACGCCAAAACATAGAGCCGCCGTAGCTCCTGCGATTATTCCGAGGATTGCGATAGCGATGCTTACTTTGATATTGCACATACCTCAAAATATTAAGAATAATTCTGTAAAAATCGATTATTGATCAACGCATTTGTTCGATAGTCACGTGGTAATTTCACGTCTATCCGGAAAACGTTGAACAAGAAAGAAAACTTCAAACAGAAGAAACTAGAAGGACCAGACAGGAAATACAAATCAATGTCTGCTAATTTATCTGTCTTTTGCTCAGAAAAGTTTTAAAATTTAAAAAAATCTCTTTAATAAATAATTAATTCAGTTATTTAAAAATTATCCCTGCCCCTGTTATAGTAAAAAATATCAAAGCAGTAGGTTGTTTCTACGAAAGCAAAGTGAGAAAAAAGGGAAGAAATAATCCGGACAGATATCTTAGTACTGAAAAATTAGCTAAAAAATAATTAAGATAAATTAAATAAATATTAAATAAAAATATACTTCGGTTGGTTTCTCTTCCTTAGGAAAACTGCAGCTAATCATTCGGAGATCAGACATTTTAGGGCGAATTTGTTGCCTCAACAACCTCATTCCATTGGAACCAACCTTGTAAAACAGGGGAAACCTTCTCATAAGCGTCTACATAACCGGTGATACTATCATAACGGTAAACATTGTTGTTGGTCATAGTGATTGTTCTAAAAATATGGAATAATTAAAGTGGTGTAGGCGGATGAATCTTATGAGGATGGATAGTAGCTAGAAGAAAAAAAAAATAATAATTATAGAAATAGCAGCAGCATGAATGAACCGAAACAGCCATTATAACCGAATTTTTTTTCCACCTATTACTATGAACTAGGTGTTATCATGGTGGGAGAATTTTTGTTTGGCTCCATCTTGCCACCCCCCACTCCCATTTATGGAGGCTGCTTATCTTCGTCAATCATAATTTCATCATATGGTGCCCTCCCCCCGTTCAACCTAGCAAAGCAAGAGTAGCGACACCCCATTCCCTCAAATTCAACAATTCATTGAAATTTCCGCATTATCTAAAAAGAAAAATCCTAAAAAATTGCTTTGAATCCGAGAAAAAAGTGCTGAATGATTGGAACAAAACGTTGCTTCATGAACAACAATAATAACATCTAATTGGTAATCTGTTATCCGATACTTTTAAAAAATTTTTAAAAATCCAAAGTAATAAGTTCCTCATCCGATTGCTCTTGAAAAATTTGCAAAAATTCCAGACTGTTGATCTTGTTGATCTGTTTGAGTTAAGGAGACCTTGGATACAGTTATATCCATTATTTTTAAAAATTTGTTTATAGTCTTTTTTGTTATCCTGGAAAAGTCTCCGTTACTTTATTGTACGATTCATTTGCCCGAATTTTCAGCAAAGTGCCTCTTTTCTTTCTCACCTCTTTCGGTTAATGTTGAAGAAAATAATAAATAATTTTATAAAATATGCAGCAAATTTATTTTTAAAATTTCCTTTTTTAAAAAAATAAACAGCACATCTTACAGTGTATGTAATGAATAGGTAAAGTATCTGTGGAATGTTGTAAGAGTTTTTATTTTAGGAGGATTGCTGAGGATTCAATTTCAAAATTCCAAAGAGTTTAGTTTCCACTGTGGAACGCGTGTTTCCAGTGAATTGAAAGCATGAATAAAGGCAGAAGAAAAGGAAAAAAAATGTGGATGAAAAGAAGGATGCTGACGCAATAGCAGTAGGGAAAAGAAAAGAAGTTACTCTTTTTTCTTGAGGGAAAGAAAGTAAAATAGAAAATCGTGAATTATTTTAACAGACAAGGGACAAAATTTAGTTAATATAGCTATGTAATGGTTTTTCTTCAGGAAAAGTCGGTTAGTTACAATTCTCTTGTTTGTTTAGATAATTATTATAGAGCAACATTAATTTTTTTTCCTAAAGAAAACATTTTTATTGTGTTTTTTTTAATGTTCCACTAAGACTGTCTTCTTTCTTACTTACTCTAATTTTTAGGATTTTTTCCAACTACACAACATGACTTAAAGGATTCATTGAGGTTTTTCCTTGATGTTTTCATTCTTCGCTAATTTTTCTGAGTATTCTCGCCTGATATTTCTGCTTTGTTGTTTTTGCTGTTTGTTGTTTTTGTTGTTCATTATTTATTTGCAATAATATATCCTATGTATATGTCTAATTTTTTTACTTCTTTATTTGTTTTGGACGGGGGTTCTCTTAAGGATTTTTTCGAGTTACTGTCAAATATACTTTCACACTTTGTTAGTCGATCATCCTGCTTACTTCGTTTTTTTTTCGTTTTTTAGTCATAACCTTTTTGGGAAATTATCTTAGAGTATGTTCTGGTTGTAGTTCCGAAAAAGAAATTTTCAGATACGGAATTGTGATCCGTGGAAGTGAGGATAGCAGAAGAGTTGATTTTTACCCATCAACAACAATTTGATACGGTATTGTATGGTTGAGTTGGTGAAAGTTAGGAATAATCGAAAAAATGTGGTTGTTCTGTCATTGAAAATTTAAACAGTGCAGACCTGATTTGATTTGATTAATCGATAAAAAGGGATTAGCCTTAAGCAAAATTTTGACGCTGTAATTATTTTCAGTTCAGTTTATTTCAGATTTTTCATTGTGTTTTATTTTTTTCTTTCAATTTCCATTGTAAATGAAATTCTAGAAGACCTTATTTTGGAGAATTTTCTTTCGATGGGAAAAATAGGAAAAATGGGTAAAAAAAAAGAAAGAAAGTGAGCTAAATGTATAATTTTAGCTTTTTGGTGTTTTTCAGCTGGAAAAGAACTATGAAGAGTGTATTTAATTTCTTCTAAAAATATTTGATAGCTCTTAAATATGTAGTGTTTATATTTGTGATACGATAGTACGGTAATTCATCAGCCTATAATTTTCTTTTGTGCTTTTCCTTGATGTCTCTCCGGTAATTATACAAATAATCAAAAAGGAGATGAAAAAATATTTATTACAAATAGATACAGTAACATAGTTGAGCAGTAATGAAAAAAAAAACGTACAACATACTGATTCGAAATGATTTGAAGCGCTATTTCTATGCATAATAACAAGGAAAGTCTGCGTTTTCTAGTCTGAAAACTATGGATTTCTTTATTAATATAGGAAGTACATAAAACAACAAAATTAAAAAAAGAATCTATCAATTATCACGTTAATTTGTTACTGGTAATCCTAAATACATTGTCAATATCGAGAACATTAGTAGCGAGTTTCGATAGGTGGTCGTTGAACGCCGAGATTTGTGGCTGTTCTAAAATTGTATTTTTTGTTTCACATTTAATTTATTTTTATTTTTTTAAAGCATCTAAATAGGTTACAACATAAACAAATAGTAGTTAATTAATGTGTACGGTATATTTCTGTTTTACTAAATTTACAAATATTCCTTATGTTTTTCTAGCTTTTCTAAACTGATTACTGTAACCAAAAGTGTAGGAGAACAAAAATATCACATTCCACTTGGATTTTTTTGTACTTTTGCAATCGTGCAATCTTACAATATTTCTTTTTTTTTTTGTACAGCTAAGAACTTTCAGCAGAGTTCATTTTTTCTCGATCATTTGGTTGTCACACATCGCTCACCTTGATAATGTGTTATCGTAGCCGATTAGGATGCCTTGTGAGCGAGACATGAAATCCTGGAAATTACGATTTCAATTTCAATGAAAAGATATGACGTAATAATTTGCGTTTTAAGCAAAAATTTGTATATTGGTTGCAGAATTTTCCTATTCTTGCTTTTAGTGTTTATTTTTAAACTCCTTCTAAGATTTAATCTTAATTTAATAAGTAAATTAATTTAAAGATTTAAGAAAGTATATCCAATGTTTCCTGTGATCTTCCCACCATAAAATATTGGTTAAGAATACGTACAAAATTACATGCACATTCAATTAACAAAATCAGAAATTAGCAGAAATTAAATATATTCAAATTACAAGGAACTTAAGGTGTTTTGAAGCATATTTCTATTATTTCTTCTTCTGTACAATCCTGTTTTCTTTCAATCTATCCGATCTCAATTATTACTTTGCTCACCAGTATTTCCCCTCCATTTGATTCTTCGATCCCTTTCATTCTTGCCATTTACCTAGTTCTTTTGGAATGTGAAAAAATACAGTATACTATTAAAACAAGAAGAATTTTAAGAAATTCACAAGAAGAATCAAAAAGAATAATAGTGTAATTAAGAATAGTTCATTTAAAGCTAAAAAATTTGAAAGAAAAAACACTTTGAGGTGGGAACTATTCGCTGACGAACATATTTAATCCTATTTTTTTTAAAAACTAACATGACATTTTTGTGATCAATTTATTAGATTATCTAGACTATACATTACCTATTTTAGGAAACGTAGCGCAACTAAAAATCATTTGTGGAATTTATCAACCATATAGTTAACGATTCAACCACTATTTTGGAAATACCGTACCCTTGTAAATGAATTATGATATGCCATATTATGCCATCGAGCTAATACAAATTGTCGCTTCGGTTGTTTTTTTTTGTTACATAAAAATTAGATTTTTTTCTCTGAAAAAAAAAAGAATTATTAACCATGAATAAACTTTTGGGAAATGCTCAGACTAATCCGAAAAAGTAGTAAATCAGTGGTGAATTTTCGCTGATTTCAATTTTTATTTTTTCACAATTTTATTTATTTAGTTCAGAGATAAATTTCCAATTTATTGCTTCAGGACCGGCATTATTTACAGAATTTATCATTCAAGCTACTGTATGTTTTGAAAATGTTCGTGGAATACTTTTAGCAAAAGATAATGTCCTTTGTGCTTCTTTTCGTGTATTTCATATCGAGTTTACACTTTTATATGATTTATTATTTTGATAGAATATAAATTATCGCTTTTCGTTTTTCTCCATACATTGTTATCATTATTTTATTAATGAAAGAACGTGTAACATGGAATCTTTCAAAGAAATGAGTGGGTGACGAAGTAATCAGTAAGTAAATGTGCAAATTCAAAAAAAAATCTTTCTGCAAGATATTTGTTGCCATTGTAAAACGTCAGGCCATCATTGATGTGTTGATAAGAATTAGAATCTTTGATATAATATTTTTACGGGCAACTATAAAAAAAACTAAAGTGTTTGGATATCAAATTACTGTAATCTACGATCACACAGAAAATAGGGAATTTTTTTTTCTTTGATTAAAAATTTTCCAACATCAAAGATTCTAAATTTAATGTAAGTACGCATATAAGGTTTTTAGATGAACCATTTAGAACCTTCATTAGCCTGAGGTTTCGGCTTCTTTGCCATTTTCAGAGATGGTTCCTGAACAGATACTAAAATTGAAATAATACCCGAAATGTTAGGTGAATAAAGGTCCCATTTTAAAAAGTCGTAGACACACTAATAGAAAACAGGGACAGATAGGTATGCCGAGATTCTAAAGCGTGAGAATATTTGAGTTACTAAAATCTATACTCTAGTAAGATAGTGTTATTGATATAAAGCTTTCCTTTAAAATAAATCTCCCTTTCATTAAATATTTGCAATGAACTCAAGTTTAGAAAATAGAATCCTAGAAAACGGTTGCTGAGGTCTTCCCTTCTGTCTTTATTTTTTCCCTCACCTCTATTTCCCGATATTCCTTTCTATTCACTATCTGTTGACTTTTTTGTGGACGTTTAGTAGGTTTTACACCCTCTTACATCTAAATTTCTATAATTTTTCGTTGTTTTATAGAAATATTAATCCCATGAACCACTGGACTCCTGGAATGGAGCTGCGGACTTCCCTGATTCCTAACTCAACTCTGGCCAGGACCCCCCGCCTCGTTGCGATTCACGCAGTGCGCAGAGTTTGAAGTTTCCGATAGATATTTTCAAATTACCTTTTGAATTTCTTCCAGGACAGATCCTGAAAAACCGCCAGTCGAGATTACTCAATGCATAGAATCTAACCGTCACTGAGACCAGATCCTACGGAGAACGACGGCGAAAAAAAAAAGAAAAAAAAAAGGAAAAAGTTGAAACCAAGCTAACCACATGCATTCATAACTAAACGGTCTTATTAGTTAAATTATGATGATGTTTATGAATCCAAGGCACGAAACAAAAAAAAAACAGGATCGAAATTAAACAATGTACAACTCATGTAAATAATCTATGAGACATAAATGAATAATTAGCAAAAGAACTAAAAACGTTAAAAAAATATTCAAGCGATAGAATCTTGCATTAAATAACAAAATACAGAGTAAGCATATGCATGCAAAAAGCAATCCGAAACACTAGCGACAATCAATAACCGCCATTCGTGAATTTTTGCTGTGATGCGTGTTTCCCATTGTAACCAACTGGTACACTTACATTATAACCTTTAGAAGTAAGTTCAAGATCTTCATTGAGTCCGTGAAGTCCGACGAATAGTTTGTACAAAAATGCGCCGATGATCGCACCGATTATCGGACCAACAATCGGAATCCAGAAGTAGAATTCATTAGCGCTAAAATGAGCATTTTACAATACAAAAATAAATAAAGATATGGAATAGAAAAAAAGAACAGCAAGAAATTGCGTGGATTCATCATTTCAAGGAAAAAAGATTGTATTCCCCGAAATTCCTGAAATAAGAGGTGGTTTCCAGAATTCGGAAGCAGAATATCAATCTCTATCAGCAATGAGGAGCTAACGGCTACGGACGAGTTTCCTAGGAGCTTGCGGGCGCGGACGAGTTTCCTAGTGTTCACGAACTCTTACCGTATATCTGATTTTGATTACGTGAAGAAGTGATGCAAATATTATTAGAAATCTGAGAGTCAGTCGGTGTTTTCGGGACGCTATGCATTATTGATTTGTGGCGCTAAATTGAATATGGACTTCATTTAACTATCGAGTTAGTCGTTGCACTTTATGAGGTACGTAGACAGTGTGGAAGTCATGAGATAGGTGAGGAGTATGGAAGACTCGTGGCTCTAGTTTTAAATCCGGAAAGCCAGAGTACTCTCGGATTTTTCAGAGCGTTTCGGTTTTTTAAACATTTTGAGACGAAATATCCTAGAAATGTCCCAAGAATTCATTTATCTGGCAGAGGTCGACTTAGATTAGCCAGTATGGAATAAGATCCTTCAGGATGTATAAACTCGCTCTACAAGAAGAATGTGCCTTGGATGGATACATTGCTATCCAACAAAAATTCGTCCGCAGGTCAAACACATCAGATGGCTGAAATACAACTCCACACGTTTTTAACACCAGTAATGATACCACAACAAACAGCTGGTCCCACAGCGAAGTCCCTTCACATCAAGTTTGGGTCGCCAGACCAACCATATAATATTAAATAGTAATATTGGATTGGAAAAAGAAGTCTCCTGATTCTTCTTCCCATCGTATTTATCCTTCCGAGGATACATTTATTGGATAGGGGTTCTGGAGTTATTTTGGGATCTAGATTCGCATAAACCACGATGGAGCGACGACAAACTGTGGTGTTTTGAACAAATTGATCTATATAAATATATTAAATAAAATAGGATATAAGGAAATAATAGAAGGGAAAAATATTTAGAGATATTCGGTTTCACAATAAGATTCTTATAACTTTTATGTGTAAAACATGAATTTCTCTCAATCACAGTTTAAACATGTTGACCAGTTTTCGTAACAGAATATTTGCGTTCTCCTACGAAATGTAATTGCAGTCAAGGTTACTAAACAACCATTTCAAGGATAACAGAATGGATGATTGTCGATTTAGAAGTTTTTCCGTTGTAATATAGGTCGGTTTTTGTACGAAAAAGTTATGAATGAACAGAAATCCGCCGTACCTGAACACCTCCCAACCATAACCAGCACAAAGTGTGAAAAGTCTTGGACCAAGATCTCGAGCCGGATTAATTGCGAATCCACCATTAGCGCCAAAAGTCATGGCGACCTAAAGGAACGAAAGAAAAAAAGGGTGATGTATCTAATAATTGACCTAATAATAAATATATATATAAATAATAATGGCTAATATATCAGACATTTTAAACTATTGAATTTTTTTAACTTCGAAGTATTCGTACCATCGACATGATCGCTCCTGCCAATGGTGGGACAAACCCGGGTGGAATTTTGTGTCGTTTATCCGTGATAAGGCATACTAGACCTGCCAATATTGCTGTACCAATTATCTAAAATTTAATAATTAATTACTAGTACAACCTAGGATAAAAAGCATTCACCTGATCCAACAAACTTCCCCATGTACTCATTTGTGGTGAGGGGAAGGTGGTGAACAGACCAGCAGTTGCTTGAGAGCCGGTTACACGCCGGATACCACCGTCCAACTTCCAGAGATCGTCTAAAATATGCTTATTAGCGACAAAAAACTTAAAACACGACCAGGGGCCCGAAGATGTATGTTGCAGGATTTCAGGACTTTGAAAACTTGAGATAAATGAAAAAGATCACATGTTTCAATATTGTATTCTCCGCGTCTTTATCGTATTTTATAGGAGTAATATTTTAAAAAAATAAACTACAGTAACTTACCATGATGACCAAAGTAACTAACAGCTGTTCCTAAGTAAGCACCGATAATTTGAGCAAATGAGAATAGGAATACTTTCCAGGTAGGAATATTACCAAGTACACATTGTGCCAATGAAATAGCCGGATTTAAATGAGCACCTAGAAATCGACGTGAGGAAATCGTGTTTTTCTGGAAGCACTCCAGCCACCTTCTCCTGAAAAAGTTACCTGATACGCTAGCGGCTAAATATACAGCAAACATGAATCCAATTCCCCATGCTATATGACATGATGTCATATTTCCACCATCCGAGGCTGCTGCTTGGACATTTGCTGCTGTGCCGATAAGCTGAACGAGTAAAATATTCAAATTAGCGATTTTTTTGGGTAAATGGAGGGTTTTTTACTTGCTCCCGGAATACAAAAATAATTTTTGGAAGAAAAGCGTAAAGAAGTACTGTAATCGGGCCCTAGCACTGATTACACTTTAATATTCAAGTTCAAGTTTTTTTTCTTCTTTTTTCTTTTTTTTTTGTTTTTTAAGTCTTCAAGTTCAAGTTTCACATTATTCAATTAATTAATATTCAGTCAAAAATACTCAAGTTAGCGATTTCTTGGTAAGTGGAGGGTTTTTTACTTGCTTCGGAAATAAAAAGACAATTTTTGGGGAAAAAAAGCGTGAAGGAGTACTGTCATCGGACCCTAATACTGATTTCCCATTGACTTCAATAAGTTTCAACGAGAAATTATTTTCCAGATTTTTTGACTTTTAAAAGTTTAATATTTTTTCAAGATCAGCTCCCTCAATTCAATTTTCGAATAATTTTTATTTCATTTATACAATTTAACGATTAGGACCTCAATTATTAAAAACAGTGAACAATCTATGCACTATTTCATTTATGGAAACGGGATCGATTTTGAATAAATTTAATATCATGTCATTCAAAAAACGACTCATCAAAGAAGTGAATTTAGAAAAATTAAAAACTTCTTTATTTACTTTGTTACTTTATTCATTTATTAAGATTCAAGCTGATAATTAGTACCGTTCAAGTTCAATATTATAGAATCAGTTTAAATTAATTCCATAAAATAAATAATAAATCCATGGGACCATTAAGAAATTAGTTAAGATTCACTTACCAACAGAAAGAATGTGCCAATAGTTTCAGCTAACAACTCTCGTACGAGTTTATTATCCTCGATTCGGAGCGTATTACTAATGCGTTCCCGAAATTCATCCATTCCTGAATAATATCACAAAGTTTTCAGGGAATTTACATAAAAGAAGATAACAACGGAAAGTATGAGCCAGTAAATAGGATTAGTAAGCGAAATTTATTCTTCTTTCGTTCATTTTCTATTTTTTAAAATAGTACTGTAGCTAGCTGGAATGGAGGAAAAAAATCAGAAGGTGAACAGAAGAAAATGCTGGGATCACTTCATCATACTTTAATACCATCCACCCCTTCCCAGAAATTGCCGTATGGCGCCGTCCCCGCCCCTGTCACGTTAGGCTTTGATTCGTGTTATTGTCATTGTCGAACGAAGAAACAAGTGACCGTCAAGAAGTGATTTTTACCCTCAAGAGGTGAGAAGTCAACGGGGGAAACAAAAAGGAAATATCCTAAATGCATTTGATGCATATCGATTCAGCCTAATATATCTATTTACTATAAACGCCTAATATATTTTACTATAAAGGGCATAACTATATTACTATGGGACTGTATTCATTCCTTGCCTCTTACTCTGGGCACACCTTTGAGCGTAATAAATAAATAAATAAATAAATAACATTAGAGAAATATGGCATTGATGGATTTTCGTCGAATATTCCCGACCACCAACACGTTTTCCAAAGAAGAATGCAAAGTTTTGCAAAGCGACACAGCCGAGAGATCATTTTCCGAATAGCAAAAAAAAAACATTGACCAGACATCGTAACGATGCTATCAATTCTCTTTTCTTTAAAAGTACGATCATACGACGGGGAAGAATCCGGTTTCAACCATTACTACGTGACATCAAAGAATATCGTATGGATACGTCAATTTCTTTCATTAAAATTACCGTAATGAAAAGGAATTCGATCAAAATATTATTGTAATTTCCGTCAAATACCTACAGAGTAAATACTTACTTCAAAGAAAGAGTAAAGGACAAAATTTGGTTGATAGGTCACTTCAAAGGATCCCTTTCGAATCCTAAGAGTTGTTTATGTTTATTTCTGGTTCATATAAGATGGTCTCTAACTATTTCTATAAGAATTTAATTGTTAACTTTTACTCATAGTCAAGCGGAAGATAAAGAAAAGTCGCGAAATATGACAGAATTTAGCAGCAGATCATAGCAACAAAATAGGCAGGATATTTCCTTGAAATTTGAAAAATGAGAAATTTGCAGCCTTGTTATATAGAAGAATGAAGCGTGAAAACCATGAACATATCATTATTCATCAAAATAAAACTATCATATTCCGTCAAAATTTGTCATCATCGAGCTAAAATGTGGAATGTAAAAGCATATAATTACTAATCAAAATAAATCGATCATATTTCATCTGAAAATGGAAAAAAAAATGCTCGAATTTCTTAAATAACTTGAAATTTCATCGAAAGAGATCTAATAGATTCTCTGAAAACTTATTCTTAGAACTTGTTTTTAATCAGTTAAAATGGCGAAAATAGCGTAATAGTGATCTTTGGTAGTTGACCATTGATCATTTTATAGGACTATAACTGCTATGAAGACGATATATGTACAACATCAAGGACATAAAAGATGTGAAACTGAAAAGATTCACAGTTCACTAATGTATAAATACGCTTAGGTTAATTCGATGACCAGTTCATGAACGTATAGGAGTGAAATGTAGCGGTTTTCTAGTTGATGAACCTCATTGAGTCATTATTTGTTCGTCGAACATGGCCTAATTATATGGCTGAGGCTCGTCGAAAAGAAAGTGTAGAAGATCCGGAAAGAAATACGTAAAACGTAAGATCGGTAACGTAATACAGAATCTGACCGGGCACAGAATACGTATTAATCAAAAATGAGCACTGAAATTTCCCCCCCTTCGTACATATTTATCATAAGTAGTATGTATTACGGTAGCGAACTTGTAAAAATTTGCATATATCGCACCAAACGAACAATCGGATAAGTAACATGCTACATATAGAGAGAGGACTGCACTTTTCAAATACATGACTCATGTAGAGGGATGAGTGAGTCAAAAAAAAAAACAGAAAAATAGTGATAATCCTATATATACTATCAGTACAGGTCTGTACTGTTCACTATGGTAGTTTACTGATAATATTGTTAAGTAGAAACACAAACAGGTGTTGATATGTATACGTTTGACTTGAATTTCCGTCCAGGAACATCTGAAATAAATCAGTAATTGGCCGAATCCTGAATTTTCCGCGAAGAATCTTGAGGATAGATCTCGTTCGGAATAGGAGACTCGATCTCTAGTACTCGTACTAAATGATCTTGTTCCTAAAAAAATCCTTTATTTCTCTGATCGAAAAAAACCACCGTAATCGGCTGAAAACCAGTAAGAAATATTTGTTGTTTATGTTTTGGATGTGTTTGTGCCAAAAGTTTATCCACTCAACACATTTATATAGGAAAAAAAAGCGCTATGACTGGGTAGAGTTCCTTTTCTGGAAGAAGGTTCCGGAAGAAAAGTGAAAAAAAACAAGGAGTCAGCCGAGAGGCCACATGTGTTTAGCACATACCTATCGTTATAGCAAGTCTGCCGCGAGCTGGGCGCAGCTCCCATGTCCTGCCGTCCTACCGCAATCGAACGCGCATCACAATTGTCCATAGAAGCATAAAGTTGGGTTAAAACGACATAAAGCACGGACAGTTGCGAAAGCGGCTGCGCTCGAAGCGGCGCGGTAGAGCGTAGCGGTTGGGATCGTGTAAGGATCCTCGCTACCGCCACCCATCTCGGCTGTTCGCCATGGTCCCACCGCGATTCTAACCGCTGTCTCCACCGCAGCGCTTTGAGCGCAGCCGCCTACGCAGCTGCCCGTGCTTCATGTCCTTTTAGCCCGACTATAAGTACCGATGTTTTTCCAAGGTGGTGTGAGGCATCGATGCCTAGAAAGGAGAAAATGGCGTCTATAAGTTGTATACACACATCCAAGTAACTGTCCATGGATAGTACGAATGGCAACCTGGACGTCCACATATGGCGTTGCCGGAAGAGTGCATTCGAATTGAATCGCCCACGACTACGAAATATAGACGAATCGTCCTTGTATGAGAGGTTATTCGTGTGGAGGAGACGGCGATCATCCCTGCTTATATCTTTGCACATCCTGGAGTCTTTTCCAGTTCTTCCTCATCTGGTACTCATGCTTAAAATATTATTAGAGAGAGTATCGATTGCGATCAAAACGAAAAGACGCGTAAATTGGACCAAATAAGGAAAGAAAGTCGCAGTAAGCACAAAAAAATTATTATTCGTTTTAAAAGTAAAGGAGAGTTCCAGACAACGTCATCCACACTTATTACAATTCTAAAAATATGCTTATATTCTTGTTTCATTCATGGTTCTTCAACATTTTCAGATTAGATTTGTTCTACCATCACAAATTATGAAATTAACCTCCCACTTTTTCCTACAAACTACAAAACTTTCTTATAAACTACAAAAGTTCTCGGAAAGACTTCTTCCTTGAGCTTGATTTTAGTAAATGAAGCGTTTCAAGTAGGACTCCTCTGCAATCACCGACACAGAAGACTTTTCATCCGGAAAAATTACATCCTAAAATGAAAACCGTTTGATCATTTGATTCCCAATCCTAGTTGGTCACAATCAGCGCAAAAATGTTGTCAAAACCAGTGTTTTCAAAAGAGTCTCATGTTGCCTAGGTCCTGAAACGAAGATAACTGTATTTCGTGGGGTTTTCCCGCCTGTGATGATCCATCCAGTTTCAAATATTCGATTTCATCAGCTTTTTGATAGTTTGGTTGTATTCAGCTGCTTTTCTGCGCTCTCCCACTGTTTTCATCATCGAATGGAGTCAAATTAGTTTTTATTGATTGGTAACCATGTGAATTTGTGTTCTTTTCGATTAGAGATACTTTCCACCTAGTTGGAACAATCATCACTTGCTCAGCCCACCTATATTGCTAGCGGTGGCCGCGTCGCATCGCAACCGCTGCGCACGTGCGTGTTCACGAATCCACGCCGTATACCTCATTTCTGCCGTCATATCGCGATCGGTTATTTCAGAACGAGTGTCGGTTGTCTCATCTCATCATGTTATACGAAGAAATGAAGAAGGAAGAGGTGGAGGTATGGATTTTCCTCTCATAATTAACCATAGGATGAGGTAAGAGGATATTTATGAAGTCTTTCTGGATGTTAATACAGCGTCGAGAAGAATCGTTGACGAATTTTCTGGTTTAGGCTACATATTCGAGGACTTGTATGCGTGTTTTTTTTTTTCTAGATTTGAAGATTTCTGTGAATCGTGGATTGTTTCATAGTGTTTTTTTTATCGTTGAGTTTCTTGTTCGAATAAAAACAAAGAACTAACAAAGTCGAAATGAGTGATTAGTTTTTTTTTATGTGAGGGAAACATTTGTTTACAAAGTTGGATTTCTTTGAAAATTTTCATAGGTCCCCATGAAAATTGAAAAGTAATGAAAGAAGAAAAAGAAGTCAGTCCATCGTTTTCTTCGTTAATCTTTTGACATCGCAGTTCAACGATGATCCGCACACATTTTAACGGTTATTGTTTATGACTTCTTATTTTTTTTCAAAAGTTTTTTGTACTAATTGGGTTTATTATCTTTGGATAATATTACAAAGAACTTTAGAACAAGAAATGTAAAAGTTTTACGCGTTTTTTTTTTTGCGTGAGATACGCAAAAAAAAAGCGCGCTGTCATTAAAGCGTTTATAATAACTTTTTCTTTTGGATTCTGTTCAAAGTTCTTGGATTTCAGGACGTGATAGCAATGGAAAATCTAGCTTGGAGAGCATATTTTGGTGTGGATCACGAAGAAATAGTAGACGTTTGTGAATTCGACATCACCGATATGGGTGGCCATAAGGATGACGTTGGCGTTGTTCCAGGTAATAAAGTAATGTAATTAACTATACTAGATACTAGAAAAGTAAGTTACTTTTCTAATGAACGCAGTCGTTAACCTCTTTTAGCTCTAAAATCCGTTGAACAACCGTCTAAGGTGAAACGAGGTGCATCCTCGCCGATTCGGGATGTTGTTGTTAACGTTGATGGCGTACCAATTCCTTGGCTAGATGAATATCATCATTTCTGCTCATATCTTTCGGATGTAGTAGAAACTGGTAAATCCTTGGTACCTTGGAAAAATGTACAATCAGCTTTTATGAAATTTCTAAAGGTATCGATTGTTTTTTTTTTCACCATCAATTCATTAGACTAGAACTTATTGGCTGAACTTTATTTGAATGTTTTTTTTTTCTAAGAGAAGGATTAACGTTCTGGAGAAACACTACAAGTTCTGCTGCAATAATATCGACAAGGCGAAGAATGTCTCCAACGAAAAAATCAAGGATTCAGAGATTAAACGAATCTTTCGCTTTGTTTTATACAAATTCTTGACGTTTGAAAATTTTCCATGTACATTCGACAAGTGCGTTTATTCCTTTTTTTAAGATTTTTTAAAGATTTCTCTTTGCTAATTGAAATTGGATTTTATCATCGGATTCAGCTTAATTCATTTGAAATAATTTAGAATATGTGAAGTACTTGTTTCACCACCTTATTGTTGCGATGACATGGCAAAATTCATGGGTTTGTTGGAGGATTTTGTCAACGTGAAGGACACCATCCCTTCATTTTACTCTCCAGATCCAATTTTAAATTCTAAGGAGGTGAGAAATACTGAAAATTTCTTCCTGTTCCGTTGTTGTTTACAGTGACAAGAAAAAAAACCTCTGTTTTGTTTTGTTTTGTTTGTTTTTTTCTTCTCTTTCGGTTTTTCCCCCAGAAACACATCCTAACTGTGGAGGATTTCAAATCTTACTTTTGCTTGAAATTATACGAACCTCAAGGATTACATTTATATTACACTGTTGTTTTCTTGTATAGTAAGTTATAACCTGAGATTTCAAGAAAAACAGGTAGATTCCATCCATCCGTGTTGAATGATAGCATTATTTGTGGATTAGTGTCGCTTCCATGATCGTCATCAGAAATCTAAAGAACGCATGTGCAACCGACTGCACATTCGTTTCAGCCATCCAGAAAACGATAGACATACAGTGCGGTCAGGGGGGAAAAATAGTTGATTTATTGTGTAATATCTCGTTGGTGCTATTTACGAAGCTACGGAGTTTTTATTAGCTACGGATGTGTCATTATGGAATCGCGAACGGTTGGTTGTCCGTGACATTGTTGTGAATGTTAGGGGGAATTTATTCCTGTACAAAATGTTTACTGTGGATTTTTCGGAGACTGTGGTGATATTCGGAATAAGGGAAAGGAAAGTATATACTAGGGATCTATCTAGTTTCATATTTGTTAGTAAAGGAACTCTTTTTTTCCAAGGGTCTCGCGTCCTGGATGATGTCATGGGAATAGTTTTTTTTGCAGTGAAAGACAAAAGATTTCTGTGGACGCGTGGGGGTTTTCCTAGGAACGGAACTTATACGAGTAATGTTAAGTAGTATTTTCTTCAAATTGTTATTTCAAGTAAGATTTTTGTTCAAAAACCACGTTTCTGCAGGCACAATGAGGTTAAGAGGAGGTAAGAGTTCTTTTCTTGTAATTGTGCCAATTTGTTCTAAGCAGAAATTTCTCCTACTATTTGTAGTACAATGAAATATAAACCGTATGACCTCGCGAAAACAAATGGGTCCCTGAATTAAAGGGTAAACTGGGTAAAGTGCCTGGCGTTAATCAATCCGCTACTGATCCGCCCACGCGTTCGCTTCAATTCAGAACCGTTTGAGGTTCAGGAACGTGTAACTAGCCTATGAAAACAAACACTGACTTAATACATCGGCTAGCCTCCGCAATGACTTGAGGCTAGCCGATGTGTTAAGTCAGTGTTTTTATCCTCCCAGTCAAGTCTGGTACCAATTTATCGTCCCTGGCGAGATGAAAAGCTTGGTTGGCACCAGGGCGGAATCGAAACTCCGCTCAATTCCAAATAAAACGGAACCTCTTACAGAAACCGCTATATCTGACCTCCTCCCTATAACACGAAATGAAATATGTAGCATAAAGTACAAAATCAAATATTTGTAACTTTTAAAGTTTTCTGTGAATAGACATGCAATTCTTCCATGTTTTGTAAAGGGATATCATATCGTTTTTAAAAGCACTACTATATCCTCAGTTTATAAGTAGTTTATTTATAGTTCCTATGTTTATTTTTTTTAGGAAAAAGATTATGGAGTTGGCCCAATGCGTTTTCTGCGCATAGATGACAAGGATGTAGATCGTGAAAGTTCTGGAAATGTCGTCTCCAACACCTCAGTGAATCATTCCAGTACTACGATCCACAATCCTGAAGCGAAAACAAAAACACGATCTCGTCATAGAACAAAACGAAAGCGTAAATGGAGATATAGTGAGGTTGTGGAGAAGAGGTCAGAAGATGTTATCAGAGAAGAGGAAAATGATGATGGATACAGTGTTCATCCACGGAATTACAATGAGGGAATGATGGAATTGGACAGCGATTCTGAAAACACATTTGACCGACCAAAGGAGGGATCTAAGCTACGCGAGAGTTCCAGGGTCCGTCAGCAGGATATTGACGTTTTTGAAGAGAAATTCGACAAGACCCTCAATATCAGGGAAGAAATTGAGAATATGGAGAGTCCCATCGATATTAAAGACTATGAAGCTGAGATGGAGGACGATTCGACTGGTTCATACTTGGCGGACATATCGAACCTCAGGTACGTAACCAGTATTTAGAAGTTTTTTTTTTTGAAATTTCGGAGAATTTCCATCTATGTGCAGTGGCGTCGTCATTAAGCCAACAATAACAGTCTTTCAACTTATTGATCTAGTCAAGATGGTTGCGCACGTGCCGGTGCATGAAGCGATCGTTCCTGCACGTTCGCCCCTGCAAGCCTATTTAACGCTATTTCAGTACATTTCTTTCTTTGTTTTTTTTTTCTATTCTTTCTCAACGAAATATTTAGCAAATCATGAAGCAATAAAAATATAACAACAACATCCCTATTCTAGTATTTTAGTGGGAAATTAAATAATATCGTGACTTTATTATAGTTTTACAAATTCGGTCCTTTTTTCAGTGAAATGAACGATGAGGATATGATGTAGGAAAAGGTTACAAGCATTGGAATGAAATGGAATCCAATCAGACGTATGGAATCTTCCACATCCATCAAATTGATCTATGTTCCTGATTTTTTCATGTTGTCTAAGCTAACCTATCTCTATATAATGTTCCGATTTTTTAATCTCACAAATTCTAAAATGTCAATTTTGTTTCTTCTGCGTAGAATATGGATTTTTTTGTCGTTGACTTAAATTGCTTTCTATATAAGTTTTTTTGTTTTTGTTGTTTTCTTGTTTTCATTTTGAGAGTTTATCGTAGTTTCTCATTCTAATCTCTTACCTTTTCTTTTTTAACATTTTGAAATACGTTCACTCGGAAAAAAAAAAACTCTTTTTTCTGTTCGCTCACTATCTATGGTAATACTTGTTGTAGCACATTGTTGTTCTGGTAATATTTCAGTAATGTTTTGAAATTTTCACATATTTTCGTATTATTTCCAACCTGTTAAAGATGTTTAAAGGTTATGTTCGTATTTCTAGTTGACAGTTATTCGTGAGAATCGGTGTATATTTATCAATCGAAGTGATAGTTATCCAGAGTTAATTGGTTAGAGAATCCATACGTACCCAGGAGATCGTATCCCTGGAACAATTCCCTAGGTTCCGTAAATTTAGAAATCAATCAAGCCTTGAACTCTTTGTGCCAGCGATGGATTCATCGCTTCTTACGCTGGAAGAAGAGGAAATCAAGGATTTAATGGATGAGGTAACTCAACGAGCTGTTTTGAGCGTTTTATGCTACTTTGTCGCTCTCGGGAACGAATTTTTACGGTTACAATTAATTAAACGATCTTCTGAAGTTTTAGGCAGAAGATTGCAAAATGTGGATGGTTCCTTCATTAATTTTTTGTGTCATTTGATGGACGGAGGTTCCAGAAATAGGTGTTGATTCTGAGCGATGGTTTTCTTGTAGTTACAGCATGTCTCGACAGTTAATTTACAGTGTAACTCCATGGTGACAGAGTGCAGCATCATTGGTGGTCCAGAACTGGTTCTCCACTTTCATTTTCGTATTTCCAGGACATCAGGAACAGAGGTCAGCCGGATGAATTCCCAGTGTCTATGGAGGTAGATCATGAAGAAGAAATCTACACATCCGAATCTGAGCCTGAGCCCGAACATGATCGAGATACTGGACCAAAAGCATCTAGTGATCGTAAGCGTAGGCCTAAAAAAACCCGAAAACGTGTTGTGAGCAGCGCAGCGCAAAAAGTTGAATTCAAACAGCCTGAGGTCCCTGCCAATGTGGTCCCTCATTCTGATGGAAGTAAATCTGAGCCCAAGCAGGAGGAGGCTAAGAAACCAACTGATGTGGGTAAAAACATAAAGGAAATGCCAGGTGATGTAATGGTTGAGGAAAAGAATGAGGTTCCATTTTCACCTACGTCATCGGATGAGAACAAAGAGCCAGAGCCAGGGTCAGATGATTCGCCTACTGCTTGGGTTTCTGAAGCTGGGCCTTTCTTTGATTATCTTATGGATGTGGTAGATACTGGTAAGTCATCAATGACTTGGGAAGATGCCAAACCAGCTTTTCTGGAATATTTCAAGGTATTTCTCGTGGATTTTGTATCTTTTGATCTTGTACTTGAAATGTTTTTAAGGATGCATTCTACACTCTTGGAACTTATTTCCGACGCTTCAATCGTGAGGAATGTGATATGAGTGAAGGTTCAGAGGTTATGGATATTTATCGATTCATATGTCAAAAAGTTGAGAACTTCGACAATTTTCCTTTCACATTTCGCAGGTTTGTTGTATTGTACATAATTAGTTACGTGTAGGTCTTCGGCGCAAATTATCCTTGAATTATCCATCCAGTTTACTATTACGAGGATAAAATAATTAGCTAATAATTACATTTACAAGAATATTATGATTATTCATTTTCTGTTCGTTTTTCTGTCAATTTAACTAAACCGATGAGTGGAATAATGTCAGTATATTGAAGAGTAAGCGCTTCCATGAAATGGTTATGCCTTTATTATTCAAGGAAAATTACAAAATTACAGTATTTTAGGTTTTTTTTTCCTGGAAATTATTTAGACTATGTGAATTGCTTGTTGATCCGACACGTTGCTACACAAAATTCCCGAGGTATATGCGTGCTCTGAGAAAAGTTGTAGACATAGAGTCGACCATCGGCCCGCCGAACATCGCAAAACAAATCGAAGAGGACACAAAACTCGAATCACTCTTTTTTAAGGTATGTGTCGACAATAGGTGCCTCTAGGCATTTTTCTATCGACTTGTTTATCTGTGCAGAAAGAATTATTTTGCTCATAGCAAAATACAGGACTATAATGCCTTTTAAAACAATTTAAAAAATGGATTTTTAGAATCTTTTATCGCTTCGAACCGGACAAAAATGAATCAAATCCCCATAGGCAGTGTCTCTAATGTGATCCACGTCCTTTTTGGATGTCGTTAGCGTTTCGTGTTAGAATTTGTCAGTTATAGGTTAGGTATTAAGCACAATACAACAGAGCATTTATTCTTTCGATCTATCTATCTGGATTTTTGGATTTTTCCTATGGAAACACCTTAGAAGCTGGTTTCAGTAGTTCGACTTCGAGCAGTATCTTAGTGCAATTAAAGTGCAACTGTTCTTTACCACCTACAATTTTTTCCGAACCTGTGATAATATGGAACGAACAAAGGGGTCTCATGACTTCATTACAAACTCATAGTAAATTTCTAATAGAATTTTAATTTTTATGAATTGCAAACACATTTCAACGGTATGTTTGCTAAACTGATTGCCATACTAGCTCGGAGGAGATTCTAAAAACTCAATGAATTACTTTCTTGAAGGAGAGATCGCTCGAATACAAATATTTAGACTTATAGTTAGTTGTACCGTATTTTTCCAAAACTTATAATCGCGTATAGAAACGACATGAAATTGAGCGCAGTTGAGTAAGCGGCTGCGCTCGAAGCGGTGCGAAGCGTAGCGGTTAGGATCGAAGGAAAACCCTTTCTAGAACCAATCATCGTTGCAGTTCGCGGCGGTCCCGCCTTGATTCCAGCCGCTTGTGCAACCGCGCCGCTTCGAGTGCAGCCGCTTACGCAAGTGCATCGTGTTTCATGTCGTTTTGATCGTACTCTGCGCACTGTTAGACCAGATTCCCAGAAAAATAAATCAGAACTCACAAAAACACGTGTGATCCTGTGTGAGACCGTTCTTACTCAGTGCTATTTTTCAGTCCTCCCTAACATTACTTTTTAGGGTCCAGATGATGATTTTAAGAAATTAAATTTGGCTGATTATGGACTGGACGAAGAGGATGCAGAAGAATACACAAGTAGTTCGGATTCAGATGATTCAAGAAGTTTCTGCTCTGACTCCAGTGATTGTTCGTTATGCAATGCTGAATCCCCGTACAATAGTGATAGCCCCGTAGATGACGTCGAGAATCTTGATGATGATGATGACGATGAGCGCGGCCCACCATCAGAGCGTCAGTCAGCTGGAGCAGATCTTACATTCGATCATAATTTATTTGGTGAAGTGAACCCAGGATATGGGATCGATTCCGACAAAGAAAACGTCAACAAGTTCGCTAGACTGGAATCCTCGAAACACCGGAAACATGAGAATTGTCGCAAACGTGGCCGAAAAGATGAGACCTTTAGGGAAGCGTTTGCTGACAGTACAATTTCCAAGAAGTCACTGATTGACATTCCAGAAGACAGTGGAGCTGCTTCGAACCCAACATCTTGGCAGGTATTTAACAACAACTTTTTTTTAACCGACATTTCCTTCTAATACGTTATTAGGTTGGTGCTAGTGAGGTTAAGTCGGGTACTCTTGTTGCTGTAAAGGATGTCTCTGACTCTATCGTTGCTAACGAGGTACATTTAGAGAAAAACCGGAAGCAAAACCGCTACCGTACACCTTCTCTTTTCAGTTCCACGGTGAAACGGACTCAACCGAAACTAATAAGTACGAATATTACGAAGTTGTTTCTGAAGATGTGATCAAACGTGAAATCGCTGAAGGGGTACTGTTTTAATGATTCCATTCATGTTACTTCCAGAATATTTAAGTAAACTAAACCCTTTTATCAAAACCTGTGCAGAAAAAACGATTTTTGCACTTATTTCCGTGCTTTTTTTCCCTGAAGATAGATGTGCCGACACTTGGGTTCGTTCAGCCGACCGCGAAACTCGTTCGATTGGAGCAACGTTCCTCGCAGGGGGAGTTATTCTAGAATGTGGAGTTACGCTAACAGAATTGAACGTGTCACAATAGCTCGGGCAACCGTAAGCGCCTACGCAACGCTTACGCCTTCAACATTATTCGTTACTTACTTGACAAACGTTACTAAGGATCTTGTCCTAACTAAAATCCATGGCGACTTCGTTTTGGATCCGCCATCAGCACGTTCTATCATACTGAGTTGTTTCTTTGTGGGACCCGCCTTCTCAATGTGAGACCCTGCGATTAGTGTGTCTCGTCTCTGAAAACCACTTCTAAGGATCAATAACGTATTATTTCCTGGAACAGTCTGTTCCGAGGCTTATGTGGATAGAATTTTTTTATTCAAATGGAAACCAGTAAGACAGCAGAGAAGTTGCGCAGAATTTTTGAACGACTTCGGCAGTTTTTTCAGGATTTCTCCGTAACTTTTGAACTGATTGAACTAATTATATGTTTTTAGAAAATATACGATATTTGCGAAGTTCAAGAAGTATACGATGATCAGCTTGGAGGACAGGTATTATTCCATTAATTCAGTAAAAAGATCCCTCAATTCAAGAAGAAAGTGTTAGAATGTAACATATTATTGTAATATGAATATATTTGTTGCCTTTTTAAGATGAAAATTTATGAAAAATTATTTCTGAAAAAAAATTAAAAAAAAATTATTTATGAAAAGTTTTTTTTGTGTCTTCACTCAGCGACTACAACCGCTTGGTTGTGTGAGATGTTTCTTAAAATTCGGTCGTGTCATAAGAAGTATACTGTGAATCCTTCACAAATCAGGAATAATTTATTATAAGTTTTTTTTAGGCTTATGAAGTTGTCGATGAGTATGCTGGACTTCCTGTTGACTGTGAACACGCACATGAATTCCTGGATGATGACGATGAAGATGATCTTCCCGCTGATTGTGAACTTGCACATCAATTTCTGGATGATGATGACGATGATGATCTGGAACTATATGACGAGGAAAGTGTAGAGGAATGACTCTCAAGTCTGTTAGAACCTCAATCGCATACAATTTCTGTACCATATGTATTTATTTAAATTCATATATCATTTCTATATCTAGCTTTTTTCTCCTTAGATCGTTCTTATTTTCATTTGGAGGTAATTATTGATTGGTTTTTTCTTTAAATTTTATAGAGTTCTATGGAGTTTTATTTTAGGACTCATGTGGAATTAGTTCTTTATGTTTCATTCATTTTATTCAGTATTTATATGCATTTATTTGAATTACTTTTCTGGGTCCATGTGCATTTTTCCAAAATTCAGGTACTTTATCTTCTATCTCAATCGTTCTTTTTTGTTGTTTTCTGTCCTGGTGGTTGTTTTCTGAGCAAATTTTGTTTTGAAAAAAATATAAACGCATCATATGTATTCATTTTTGGTAGGATAAACAAAAAAGATAGATATTAATTTATAGAGTATATTTCTTATTTCCCTTGTTGTATGTTTTGCTTTTTTCGAATATTTGTCCTGCCTTTTCATGTAAGTCTCAGGAAAGCTTTGAGATTACTTCGTTTCGATTGTCCTTCTAAGTTATTCTGAAATTCTCTGGTCTAGTTACGGTTGGTTTTTCTATTATAGTAGTATTATAAATAGTATATATTAGTATTAGTATCTGTTATTAGTATGTATCAGTCTTCTTTTGTAAATTATCTAAATTTATCTATATTATTGTTTTTTTTTTCTAAAATTTTCTTTGCAGATTTATTGATCCTTCCTCTGTAAGTATTCTTCTCTTCTTTTCTCTCTGGATATTTTTGCCTTGTTTGGTTTTTTTTTTTCAAAATTCTAAAGCGCCTGCGTTTGAACCCTTAGTATTGGTTCTATTGCTCTTTGACGCGTTTTTCGTTCATTGTTGAGTGTTGAGATCTGGATAAAGGCTACGCTGTTACAAATCCACAATTCAATCCACAATTGAATGAAAATGAAAAAAAAACCTTTTACCACACTTCACCACTCTTGAGAATATGATTGTGTTTTGAAGTGAACTTTAAGTCTCTGGATTAGTCCCTGGATTGACTCTTTTTGACACATTTTTTGCATATCTCCCGCATATTTTTTTGCGTATTTTTTTGCGCTGAATTTCCGACTTCATTCTCGGATAATGTCATCAATGTGTTAGTATTACTATATTTATTTTTATATTTGTTTATCATTTTTGAAAATGATAAGATTGAAGGCAAGGAGATTCGCGGGTACAACGGACCCGAATGCGTTTGTATAATAGATCGATAGCTGGCTATTATTTCAAGGATCATTACGGATATGAAAATGAGCTCTGGATAAATTGTGTTGTTGAATTTGAATACGGAATGATTTTTATGAACTTTTGACAAAAACATCCGTTAAAATGCGGATGACTAATCGCTTAGGAGCATTTTGTTTCGTAGTCTGCGTCTCCAATTCGAATCTCTCTCTTCTTTTCCTCAAGTGATCAACGTTTTAGCCGTCAAAAACACTTAATTTAACTACGATCCTCAAATATCTAATAAAATTGAGGGAAAATTTCCATAGCCTTTCAAATACGGTACCATAAAGACATATTTTAAAAGGTTATCAATGAAAATTACCATTATTTCCCATACCTTTAGAAGAAATCACATTCAACATGTGATCTACCGCTAGATCACACACCTTCATCTCCAAAAATCCGCGAGCCACCAGGTCGGTGGTCTTGTAATCGATACAATGAAGATATATAATTGTAAGCAGTGATTTAATATGAATCGATTAATTATTTATTGCTCAAATATTTACCTTCATACATATTTAAACACTTCAACGGAGAACTTTTTGGGTAGTTATATTCTAATTACATTAACTATTGTATGTCTGATCTATTAAGCAATTGACTTGCGATCTTTGATCTACGTACAATCGTTCGAAGTGCGAGCCACTTGCCAGTTCTTTTTTTAAATGTGTTTTATTGTAGTAAGTTTGACGCATTTCCAGTATTGCACATTAATCTATAAAAACTCAGGAACGTAGCAACCTCCAATGATCCATATCATTTTGTTGGGTGAATAATAATTGGAGTGCCATAGTTTTTGGAATGTGTCCGACTTTCTTATCTTTAGGGTCTTTAGGGTTTACGTATTTGAGGACATTTATCGATTATGCACTAGACTAGTGTATTTTGTTGTTAACGTGTTATCGGAAGGAATACAGGATACCAACAGTTACTTAGACTTTGATCTTTGATGTTTTATCTCGATAACGCGGAAGGATCGCTTTGATGTATTTTGCACTTTTCAGTGTTTAACAAAAAGAAAAAAAAAATCTTTTGATGGGATAAGCGGCACTTGAATGTTTTTCTGTTCTTGTTTTTCTTCCCACACATTAAATTACAACTTTTTTCACGCAAAGTTTTTTTTTTCTCTAAATAAAAAGTAATATTGTGTTCTGGATTGTGATGACCTGGTCTACCAGAGCGAGGAAAAAACCTTCTTTTTTTCAATGGCAGCGGATTTCACTTGCTAATACAATAGTGTATTAAAAAAATATTTACATAGATAAAAATCAGAAAAAAATACTAGTCAAAAGTTAAAAAACGTGTCTGTTACTAATGGTAGCGAAAAATGTTATTGAAAACATTTTAGCATGAACTCTTTTTGTTATCGATCAGATAAACTAACTATTACTTTTGATATGCTCAAATATGTAAAATTTCTAATATCTCAAGAAGGAATACACTAACAGAACCAAATATACATTTTCTCAGAACAAAAATTACCTGAAATACGAGTTTGACGACAACTATGATGTATGTGGACTTTTCTTACTATAAGGAATAGTTCAAAAAGTAAGTTACTAAATGAATTACTACGAAAAGTGCAAAGTCATGTCGATTCTGCGCTCACCTGTTTTTAATTTCTTCAAATCAAAAACTCCGTCACTCTGCTGTTTTTGCTGCTTCCATAATTGCTTTTGCTGGA
The DNA here is from genome assembly GCF_031761385.1 of Necator americanus. NCBI lineage: Eukaryota > Metazoa > Nematoda > Chromadorea > Rhabditida > Ancylostomatidae > Necator > Necator americanus. The sequence continues at coordinate 3,129,325 of NC_087376.1, forward strand.
TAAATGACAACAACACGTCTGTATTGAAAATTTAAAAAATGAATTTTTATGAATTTCTTTCTCTGAAAATTTCTAAAATATTTCTGAAAACTCTTGCTGAAAGGACTACAAACAACAAAGTAGATTAGGAAACATTTTAAGTTTTTCAACATTCCTAAGTATTACCACCTACGATGTAATTTTCCAGGATTTTCTCCATGGATTTTCTATTCACAATCATCTCGTACCCAAGTTGGCTCGTACCTTATTGTGACTGTGTGAATTGCGGTCATTTATGTGGGCGCATCGAGAGCGGCAAGAGGTCGAATTTGCACAAGAGCTGGATGGTTGCACTCGCGGCGAACCTCATTGAGGTTGATTGTTAGTTCTTTTCTTGTTCATCATCACAATGTTAGCTTTTACTAGTTTTTTTTTTCGTCTCAAATACAAAATCTAGTGCTAGTTCTCTTCCGGAATCGTTTATTTCGTGGAATATGGAATTGGATATAGTTTAGGCCAAGCGCACGATTTGCGCAACCATCATTAATATTTGCATTCGGCTCTCATCGGAACGTGATCAAAAAATGAGACATCATTAAGTCACGTTCATTTGAGAGTGGAATAGATTGAGGTGATTTTCGTTTTCCACTCTTAGCAATCCTAACTTCCGTCACAATTTTATTCGCACAGTATGAACGTGAGGTTAACATTGTACATGTCCGTTACAATGTGACACCTTCACTCACTTTTCAAATCTCTTGTGTACATTCATTTTACGCAACCACACTGAACACTTTCCTGCTTGGATCTCCTTTCTATTGTATAGGTCCATTCTATGAATTTTTCTCCTCAAAAGAGCATCTCTTCCAATGTTGTCCTAAGTATTTTCACGGTTTTTTCGTCGTTTCACACCTTACACGTGCATCGAAAAGGCGGATAAAATTCCGTTAGTTGGTCTCGCAACGTTTGCTTCGTTCCTTTCCCTGACATGCACCTCAACCGGAGCTTTTTTGTACTTTTCTGAAAATGTTATTTTATATTTTGTTGGTAATTTGCGAGTTGGAGTTAAATTATTTTGGAACGTGTAAACGCTATGTTTTCGTCTTTTTTGCACGGAATATTTCTATTGTAAATAACGATGAAAAGATGTGAATTACATATACTTGCTCTTTGTTTGAACGTTTCTAGAGTCTGAAACTGAAGGATTCTTCAGAAAAATCCAGAGTTCCCGGTCACTTTTGTACCGTGCTCAGTATTTCCACATTCTCCTGGTTTTACACCTAAAATTAAAAATACATATACAAGCATCATCTACCATTCGGGAATGATCACCTTTTGGCATTCACAAAAATGTTTCTTAGGAAAAATAGAAAAAAAAGAGTAAAAACTAAAAAATAAGAGAGTAAAAACTGAAAAAAAAATTAGAAAATTAGAAATAAAAGTAGAAATTCATGTTTTTGTTGTCCTATTACTGAAACAGCAAACTGAGGAATACTTGTTCGATTTCGACGTGAATATTTATTATATTTATCTGTAAAATATAAAATATTTGTAGATATAAAATAGTATGAGATATGGTAGAGTATGGTATTTTGTCAACGATTTTTCTTGAATAACATTGACAACGTCTTTAAACAACAGTCCCTAAAAACCAAATTTGAAACGATAGTGGTTTTTAAATTCTTTGTTTCATCAACGGAGGAACATCTGAAAGCTCATGCGTCCCTCGTGTCATCCTCACCACTCCTCGCACACATCTCACTGCTCCTACAATGGTGCTTTTGTGTGCATTTGCACGCATAAGCCTCGCATCTGTCAGATGCGAAGAAATTTTGTGCAAATTTCTGAGGATCGTCCCGATCACGTTGTCTCGACGAAATCACGCAAACTGTCCTTTTTGAGTGTGTATTCGCGGATTTGCTTGGAATAATGTCATTTCTTACGTTTCCTATCCGGAGGGAATGTAGTACTATGACAAAATCACCTATAAAGAGGATATTAAGGATTTGGACGAGTAATAGCCATGCTCTAGCGAGTAGTATTGAAAGTAGATCTGTCCATTTGGCTCAAATTTTATTTTTTTTTTCAACTTTTTAATCTTTTTTTAATTTTCGCCTCTGAATACTAGATGCTAGATAGAATGCTAAATACTATGTGAAGGAGATTTTCACTCCGATATTTCTCCTCTTTTAATCCAAAGAACAGGAGTGCATTAAAATCGGCTCTACTATGACTGCCACGTTCAACGGATGAACAGATTGATAGAAATATTAAATTTTTAATAAATTCATCAACGCACGGTCTTAAACTACATTTTTGAGCTATGTTCGTTTCTAGTCGTTGGAATTCGTTTTTTTTTTTCGAGAATTTTTGCTGTCTATGCTTATGGTCACATTGAAGGCTGAGCCCTAGCAGTAATTTCCTCAAACCTTTCCGAATATCCTTAATTGATACAACGCCCTTTTTTTAAATTGAAGCATCTATAGCGTCTAACAGCCCAAACACTACCGGCTGCATTCATTTTTTGTATATTTTTATAATTATGATAAAATCCATCTTTTGAAGCAAGTATTAATTCAAATAAAAAAACCTCTTTGTATCTCTCTCTCCTGAAGACGTCAAATGTTTGATTTTTGTTTCTAATTGTGCATTATTCGTGTGGTTGCTCTTGAATATTTGGCCGATATCATTATTTGTTTAGAAAATAGTCGCCGATTCGACGAAATTTATCATTTGATCCTCATTGTTCGACCGCTGAAGTGTATTCGGACCTCCTCCAGAACCGTGTGTGTGTTGTATAAGGATCATGTGCAATATTTTAAGGATTTTTTTGTCCTTACACCTTTTTCAGGTAAGATCATCACGAAAAAACATATAGGTCTTCCAAAGATATGTACATAATTTGTACTTCCAGGTTTCGTGTAGTATTATTGTTCGAGTGAATGAAATTGGTCTACAGGAAGCTGCTAATTTCACTAGGGAATGGCTTTCAATGGCTGGTCCTAATCTGATTGTACCGGATATTAGGGTGAGTGAAAATTAAAGTGAAAAAATTAAGATTTTTCAAATGTGAACAATTTTTATTCCCTTTTATCACTGCGGTAGTCGATTTTTTCCAAACGTAAATCTCTAAACCTTACCAAAAACTTCAGTAAAGTGCACTTCCAATAATAATAATAAATAAATAAATAAATAAATAAATAAAAGAACTATGATAATTATTCTCGGGATTCCTTTAATTAACAAATTCGAACGTTTAAATTCTATTTTTTTTTCAGCAGACATTCGTGAACTCGTTTGCTGCTGGTGAAATGACAGTAAAAAATATCACAGTGAACCGTTTTGTTCCACCACTGATTCGATTTCGTACATATGGAAATACGTCAATATACATGATAACACATTCTGGATATGCCCAGGTTCGTTTCCTCAAACTCATAGTTACCATGTTTACGTCTGTAACTCTTAATAATATAAGTAATAATAGTGTAAATGTAGCTATGCGTAAATTCTTTGGCTTAACAATCCGTTCGGGATGCGCTGATGCGTTTAACTCGGAATCGTTGAGGTTTTAGAAAGTATGGTATAGCCTATACAATGAATAACATGTGGAAGCCATCATGTCAGTGTTTTTACCCTACCCAAATGCGTCTGGTACCAGTTTATCGATTATTCGCATCATCGATCGTGCACTATAGCGGACGGACCACTCACTGACTGCGCTAGTCCCGCCTTATATCCATGTATATATGAGCAATATAGTGGCAGAATGAATATATAAGGAATTTGACTCAATATGTCACTTAAATTTCGCTATAGTCAGCGATAATAAGTGATAAATTGGAAAATTTGTGCTGAGTGCTTGGGAAGTTTTCCGCGAAGTCGAACGAGCGAAACAAATATCTGCTTTTTAAAAGTTAACAATGTAGATCATGGACAAATTTGAAATCCTACGATTTTTTAGGTAACAGCTGAATGGGAACTTAAGTCCGAATTACTTCATCTTCTACGTTTCCCACTGAACGGAACTGTTCTAATGCAAATGACTGGTCTAATCTCTGAAGTAGGCATGAAGGTATGTGGTAGAATTTCTGCTAGTTTTGATAATGTTAACAAAACGAGAATAAATAGTAAATAAATGATAAATGGATGGATTTCAACTCTCCATCCATACGATATTTGTAGAACCATCGTAATAAAATTAATTTTCTGATTATACATACACTTGTGTTGTCACATTTGTTGAAAAATGAAGATGAAACAAATCCATGAAATGAGGTTCAAAAACTAAAAGCAAAAAATAAAAAACGTGGGAATTTAAACTAACCATCAATAAAGAAAATCTTCTAGAACACATCACCAAATCGAGTGGAAGTGAGTCATTGTGTGGCACGAATCCGTGATCTACGATTAAATCTTCAAGGAGGTGTCGCTGCGGAAGTACTTCAATGGTTCAAAACAAGTCTTATTAGTATTATTCGAAGAAAACTGGAAGAGGTTCGAGTTTCTTTTTTTTATTGTTTTTTTATTTTTTCCTTGGATTTCACAAATCATTGTTGATTAACATGGATAGGATATTTTAGGAATATTGTAATGTTATGGAAGAACATTGGATCTCATGGGTAGAAGCACAAATATCACAATTTCCATCAAACATTACTCTTAGCTCCAATCCGGAGGTATGTGGAATTTCTTTAAATATTTATATCTTTCTTCTGTGTTCTCTAACTGAGGTCTTAGGTCATTCTATCCCAATCGCTGGAATCGATCGCTTTTTCAAAAATGATTGTGGATCTACGAATGCGTAGCGATCTTATCTGGAACGGGGATTTGATCGACGGTGACCATGTCGCGAATCAATCAAATTTCCGAGACGGTGCGATTCCGATTTACTTTCGAATTGAACTAAACAAAAGAATTAAAATTAGTTTTGATGTCTAATATTCAGATGGATCCATGACTTCATCTCGGATGATTACTGTTTTTGTTGAAGAACACACGGTGCAGAGTATTCTTGCTGCAACTCATTTTGCTGGTCATTTCCTGTGAGTTCAGCAATTTTAAACTTACATATTTTGGCCCGCAAGTTCCAAGAAATATCCTTAATTCCATCAAATTGGAGGAATTTTCTAGAAAAAGGAGCTTCAAAAAACTGTTACTATTTCTACATGAACGATCAAATAAAACACTATAGAGCTGAGGTTCATATGTCAAGGATAGGCCAAATCCGAACAACAACCCTCTTAAATTTTAAAAATTATAATCTACAATAAAGTTCGTTCCTCAAATCACTAGCACGTAAATACTCATGCAAAAGTTTTTTTTTTCGTGCATTTACGTGCTAGTGATTTGAAAATGGTATGAAACGTTCAAATAAAATTTTTTAAATTTTTTTTTATTGTAGAGGAAAACTTTCGACTATAAGAAAATAACTAAACATCCTGAACATTTTCGGATCTGAGCGCATCTCAGAGAGGGTTCCTTAGGTCAATTTCAAGTGATACGGTGACTTCTTTATTACTGAAAAATTAAACTATTTTTGTTACTTAATTTTTGAATCTAAACAAACGGAGCGAATGTAAAACTTTTGAGTTCTCCTTCCCCATTTTTTCCAAACTTGATTTTTTAAATAGTATTTAAAACATTTGCAATATATTGATTATTTCAGTGCAACTGTTGACAGTCCATTCCTTCAAACTCATTGTGATGTCTTATGTATCGGTACAGTATTGCCAGAGATAGGAGAAGCAATGCCAAATTCTTCAATAACGCTTCAGGTTAGAAAAGAGTTCAGGATCTGTGAAGTTCGGATTCACATTAATTCATATCCGCCACTTATTTACATGGATTTCACAGAAATACATTCATTTTATTCCATAAATGTATCTGGGATACATAGTTAATAAAATATCGAAAATAAGCGTTAATCTAAAGAAGGACAGTAATTTGTTCTATTCTACTGCAACAAATCTCTTCCTGGGTGGATTTGGGTCCTGAAAGGAGCACTTATTTAGTTACGGTTCAGGCATCAACACTTTCCCCTCCAGTTATCGCACTTCAACGCGACAAGGCATTAGTATTTCTCAACGCATCTTTAAATGTGAGTTTAATTTTATTTGTTTGTAAACACAATGTTTTTTCTACTCATCTTTTTTTATATAGACAAGTAAATAAGGATTTCTAACATATAGATGAAAGTCACCTTATGAAACTTATTACGGTGGAATTTTTAGGAGAACAAAATTTTGCATAATTTCCGTAGTTCTTTCTTGTCATCTAGGCAGAAAAGGACACATCCGAAGACAATATTTTTAGAATAGTAGGAAATCTCCACCTTTCTCCTACCTCCATGCAGAAAAGAGGTGGTTGGTTATAAAGGATAATAATACCGCTCTGCAGCGCTTCAGAAGGGAAAAATGGAACAAGTTTACAATAGAATAAAATGTGAAAGGATATGGTAGTGCTTTGAGAGTTCACCTACAGTAATTAGTGGCCGTTCATGTGGCAGAAGATAGTTTTGATCGTATTTATTTGTTGTTTTCTTGCTGTTTCTATTTTTTTATTCTTATCAACCCAATGTGAGGATACATTTCTAGTTATATTTCTTCATACGTGATGTTTTTTTCTAGTTTGTCTCACATGATAAACAAACGAAATTGAATCGAGCGGATATTAGTTGGTCCTGGGCAATCTCGAACTTTTTGATCCAGAATTTTGAAACGTTTAGAGGTCTAGGTTTCTGTCTCACTTTCTTATTCCATCCATGGCCTCTAATTAACCATGGATTTGTTCCTAAAGATAAGCTGTACTTCTTAAGTCAGGTTATTTAGTTAGTTATTTTCAGGTCATCTCAAAGTCAAGTTCAGAAATTTCAAATGGTACGATTGTGAGCATTAATGTGGAGACAGAATTTGAATTAAAAATGGATATTCACCATCGTACGGTATGTCTTTCCAGGATCTACTTTTATAGCACCTTCTAATTGGTCAATTTTTAAGCTGAGATGTGCATCTAGTATGCTGAATGCTCAAGCAAAATTGATGGACAGTAAAATTGGATTAATGTCACAAAAGGTGAGTGAATATAGGGGCGAGGGATGAAGGTTATTCATATTTTTTTATTTTTTCTTCATATTTTCTTCATGCAATGCCTTCGACAAAATTTGAACGGTAACGGCATATCAAATTCGTTTTACCGTTTGAAATTCCTGTACGATTATTTTTAAATAGTGTTTTTCCTTAAAATAGACTCAAATTTATGTCGCGTTAAGGAAAAAAGTAAGAAAGTGAGATACGACTGATCGGAAATAAATTTCTTATAAAATAATTTTTTTTCAGACCATCGATCTGCTTGTGGACATGTCATCACCTTTTCTGGAAGATGCAGTCGATTTACTTATAAGTCGTGGTATACCTGTAACAAAACTATTCCAATTCCCATCTACAAATGAAATTCTAAGCATCCAAGAAAAATGCATAAAACTTGAAGCAGATATCGATTTTGCAACAATGCTTCAATATTCTTTATTAGCGTAACGGTCATAGATATAAAATTATACTACGTAGTAAAAGATGAAATTCACTTTCTTAAAAAAAAATTAGGATTTCATCATGATTTTATATTTTTGTACTGGTACTTCTAAGCATAGGATATATCTGGAAATTCTAACCATATCGATAGGATTTCATTTCATTTATATCCATAAATTTGAGTATCTTTTATAGGCATCAAATATACTACCGTATCAAAATCATTTCTTCAAATGATTTCAGACTACGATACTCTAGTAATAATAGGTACGTATTTGTTATTTCACTGTTACATGGAAACGTTATTTCGTAGCCTTTCTTTCTACTAACAACAATACCGTAGTGATTTCTGCAAATCCAGACGTTGATTTATCAAAAAAACTCGTATTGTCGTATATTTCAAACTTTAACAAAGAAATTTAGAGCTTTAAATATGAGAGGATTTTCTGAGTAATCCTTGTGTCTTTCATTAGCATCGTCTCTTCTCATAGTGGATTTTTTTTTACTGTTCTCGCAATATGATGGTAATTTTTAAGATTTTAAACAAAATGCACTTTGAACTATTGGATTCCGGTTCTTACGGATAAGTGCTTCTTGTGATTCTCTTCGTTGACATCAATCAATGAAGAAACATTGTAACATCTGTGATGTAATGATTATGTAATGTAATAATATAAAAATAATAATATGATAATAAATTCATACCATAATTTTATAACGTGTCGTTCACCACAGAACATCGTTTTTCTTAATGTGTTCAATTTCCTGCACATAACCGCCTCAAGGGGTACCATACATACCGTAATTCTACGATTGGTGCCACTCAGTGTCCGGAATTTTCTAAACAATAAACACCAGAAATCGGCCTGTGCCTCTACGAATACTCCTCTTCTGGAAGTTTGTTTCCGCATTTTGTGGTAGACGATGCATTTAGATCTATTTTTTCCAGATCCTGAACGTTCCATTAAGGGTCTCTTCTCTTTCTTGGGTTTAATATATGATTTACTAGATTTTCTCATTTATGTTTTCCAACAATCCAAATCCTTTTTATTAACCTCAAAATATAAAATGCGTAAACAATGTGCCAATCGAGATGTACACTATTGCAGGAAATTTTTTACAGAGTAACCAGGTTCAGTAAAAAAGCAGACAGTAAAATGACCTGAAAGAAACTACCACATTTCGTATGATCAAGAAGCGAAATCATAAGAACAGGGGTGGGCTAATGCTTCGTTGAGAGACATTAAAAGAAGGACAAAAGACATTCGGCGACATATGACAATTGTGCGAAACGCTTTTACGCTTTTAGCCAAGCCCCTTTATACTTGAAGCCGTAATTTCAACAAGCAAATTAGGGATAAGAGACACGTGTGATCAATTATAGAGAAGGGAGGGAGGGGAGGGGGAGGGGGAGGGGAGGGGGGGAGGGACATAAAGTTCGGGGGATTGAGGAGCGGCCATGGACCCGCGGCGGCCCCGCTCCTCGTGACACCTGCGCGATGGCTGAGAACCGCCTACCCACCTGTCTACTAACGAAGAGAGAGGGAGAGAAACCAACACCCTGAACATGGCAAAGACGACCTACAACATACCACGGGAGCAACGACGAAATACACGTACAGAACGGTGGTTAGTGGACAGGTTTCGTGTGTGTTGCGCGCACCATCTGTGTGTAGTTACACATCTACCCTCGTTTTTAACGCACAACAACTTTTTTTTTTAAAAAAAAAAAGGACTGAGAACAATACACGCTAGACTACTAGAGACACTTGCTACCCTTAACTAGAATGAGAGCGGAGGGCTTGAGGAGCGCTCAGGCAGAGATAAGAATGCGAACGATGCAGGAATTTCATTAAATTGGGTGAAAACAGAGACCGTGCGCACTAGACCCGACGCTACTTTTTCCAGGCCGGGATAGAAAGAACACACATTCCAGAGCACAAGCACGCCGTACACTGAGAATCCACTTTTGGCAATAGGAGAGAACAAATATTGTCACTTAAGGCTCAGCTCGAGGGTATTCACGAAATAATCGGACGTGAACGCTGCTTGAACTACATATACGTATATCATCACGGATAATATGCGAGATATAATATAGAAAATATAACAAATGACAAAAACATGAAATATCAAAGTGAGACAGAGGTGTAATTCTCGGCCATGTTTATAGATTAGAATAAACGACCCATAAGAGAGAGACGGAGCGAGGGATCGGGGATGCGAAGATGGTTTGACGACGGACTGGGGGGGAGCCGACTTCAGCGGCCCGTTGGCGATGAACGGAATAACGACTAACTATAAGGACTGTTCTTGACAATGACAACAGCATACCTGTGCTGCATGTATAGAAACGCAGCAAAATTCAGTGCGCTAAAACGGACGATAATCTGACAAGGTACAGTGAGTATAAACGATGCTTAAAAGAATCTACAATCACATTTCGAGTAACATGACATTCTAACAGAAACCTCACAAGCCATAAGTAATAAACAACAACATCGCAACGACAATAATGGTGAGACACAAGAGAGCACATTGTTGTGGAATCTTATTCTGGACGCGTATTAGCATATGGGTTGAGATTTAGGAAAGGCGTAACGCGGCCCGTGTGTAGGAAGATAGTTTGCGGAGGATCTCTGAGCGTAACAAGACTTGTGATGAACCGTGGATTTGGTGATACACGAGATACCGGATTCGATATGAGAATACGGTGCTGCTGTTGGTGGTAATGGTCATAGTGATGGTTGATTATGTGGCGCATTATGTTTGAAATTATCGGCGATTCGCCTACTCGAGAAAGGAGTAGTGGTACGCGTCGGAGCCGAGTCCCTCAACCGTCGCACTTCCGCTCGACATTCCAGCGTCAGCCAGACCGCGCTGGATCTTCTTCGACAGCTCTGCCACTTCAATTTTCACCGTCGTCACTTCTATGATCAGGCGATTGTACTCAACCTGAAAGTCATGTCGATTAACAGGTGGTAAATTTCCACACAGCAAATTCGTTATTCGATTATTTTCCTTTCTGATCGCCTAAAAAAACTAAGCACCAGCGACGAAATCAGAAAAGCTCTCCAGATTCATCGCCTTTTTTCCAGCAAAATCAGCTATAAATGTGTTTCTCCTTCGTAAAGAGATAGAAGCAAACGTTGTCCAAAACAAGAACGAAGTTGGAAGTGTCATTGTGGGGCAACAAGTGTGATTCCAAGGATTGTTGATTGAAAGAAGGAAAATCCAACAGACAGGGAACGAAAATCTTTCACTAACCGACTAATAACCAGAATTTAATCATAATCTCAGAGTTGTTTTTGTTCACGAATTGTGCACAACATGATTACGTAATGAAATCCAGAAAATACTTAAAAAAATTGAAACCGTTAGATAAACGCTACCTTTTGTACATCATTCATCCACCTTTGGGGACTGTTACCGTCTACTTCACCATCTGGGCGTACGCTATCTACCTGAAAACGAAAACGAGAATATTTCACTGAGGGACAAAGAAAAACGAGTAATTAAGTAAAGTAAAGTAAAGTACACTGTTTACTCTCCAAAAATAAGGAACAGCTGAAGAACTTACAAGCATTTTTAGCTCAGCCTCGCAGCACTCTAGTGCCGGTATGAGGGCAAGCATTTGATTCATGTGTTGGAGAACATGAGGTGGTAAATTCGTTTGTTGCAGCACCGACATATCAAGATAACCCTTCAAAATTAGTGAATGATTCTATTCTAGCAGGGAGAAAACGGTCTTCTCAGAGAAGAAAACAAAATAAACGGTATTTATAAATAGCACCTTATCGACTGCGTATTTCAGTTGATCAGCAACGGCCTGAGTATGAGGTTGCGAGGGACCAGGAGGCATTGGGGCCGCAGCCGTATTCGGCTGTCCCCAGGCAGGTGCTTCTGGAGCGAATGGCTGAGGTTGTTGTTGAGAAGGCAAGAACCATGGCGAGTCACTGGTATGCTGAGAATGTGAAGAAAGGTCGCCCCATTTTCCAGAACCGGGTTGACCTTCGTCTACAAGTATGAACTCAGTAGAACTGCCCCAAACGGAAGTTACATTTTGAAAGGGTCCAAACCGTGTTTTATCGGATTATTGGGGTCGTTTTCTGGCAGCTCACCCCATCCAGTCACTACTATAGGGCGCTTCGACGGGATCGGAAATGGCAAACGTGCCGAGCCATCTTCGTTCTGGAAGGAAGTGGAAATGAAACCAACGATTCAATGACTGTTTGGAGAGGGTGTGAGGGGACTCGACTACTACAGCATCATCGACAGCACGTCAGATGAGATACGGGGTAAGCGTTTTAGACTAACACTTCCATCCACCTTCTTCTGCGGAACTGGGCACTTCATTAAGGCCACTTCCAGATCTTCTTCCTCGCCTTCGCCGATCATCCATAAGCGTACAGGGCGTTCATCTGGAATTGGGAAAAGACCATGTACATGTATATAAAAAGGCATGAGGCAGTATTTTCCTACGCGAATAAATTCAACTGGGATACAAAAGATGGATATGGGGTTTAAGAAAAAATAATCGGTAAACATACTATTTTTCTCTGGATCACCCCAAAGCGATACTCCTGTATCTCGCTGCCATTTTTTCAAATCTCCATTCGGATCGTGCCACATCAAATCGTCTACACCGCCAATTGGGAATTGATTCGGTGCCGCTTGTGGCTTTCCAGACATAATTAACGGAGCTGCCATCTAAATCAGATAAGTAATTTTAAGCGCAGCAAATCAAATCCGAATATATTAATTGGAACAATTTTATGGGAAGGATACTGTAAGACAATGATTGTAACCAACTTGTCCAAATGCTGTCGGACCACGTATACCATTCGGTGCTACACCAATTTCGGGTTTCCACGTTCCTGCTGCGTTCGGTGGTGCCATTTGCCGCATTCCACTCAACTGAATGATCCAAAATTTGATGCTTGAGGGTATAGTTAGTTATGGAGATGTCCGATATTTGATACGAATATGAAGTTTATGAGTTCGCTACTTTTCCCAGAGGTAGTGTAACATATATTATTAACAATCACTGACACATAAAAGTTGCTCAAATTTTCAAGCACGGAATTCGCACTTTGATTCAAATAAATAATGTTAATTAGGGGAATGGTGACATATTTTGCAACTTTTGAATGAAAAAAAGCATTGCTGCGAGGGACTCAAAGAACAAAAACATTCATTTCGGTTAAATACCGCTTCAAACATACCGAAATCTAGGAAAATACAATTTAGGTTCAAATACTACACAAACTATGCAAGTACAGGAATTCTCTGCTGAGAACGATCCAGACTTTTTATTTTATAAGATAGAAAATCCAGCAGCTATTTGGAAAGAATGTTTGAACTATTAGTACTAGTCAGCATTTCAAGAGAGGCTTCTTACCACTTTTTGTCCCCCTAAATTCGCAGTAAAGAAAGTGCATTTTACTTGAAATATATACACCAGAGAAGGGCAAAAAAAGCGCATGGATTTCAGTCATGCGACTTTTGACGAAGATTTAGGAGTGTCGTTCATCCTCGAAATAAAATAGTTTCTTTAGCTGTGATTTTTAGTTTGTTCGAATGATAAAAATATTCCTACGGTTCAACTTGATGCACTTTTTGTGACAAACTCAGATCTGAAGTTCTGTTTTTCGGAATGTAAGATTCTAAAACTTATAAGATATCGATCGAAATGGATCGAGATTGAACGAAACAACTTACAGGTAAATCCATCGGAGGCGGTACACTCATATCCATGCCTCCTGGAGGATAGCGACCACCCGCTGGACCACCTCGACCCATTCCACCTCGCGGCATCCCCGTCATACGTTGTTGATCCCAGGGCATTGCCTGCTTTCCAACTGGTGGACCACCCATCATCCCACCATTAGGTGCCCAAACTAGAAATGAGACTTTTAAACGAGAGTTGGACCAGCACCAAGAAAAAAAAAGAGTGGGAATTCAGGGTGGAGAGCTCGAGAAACTCTCAAAAAAGGAGTGGACATAGCTAACCTTGTGGTGGTCGTTGTACGAACATTCGTGGAGGCTGACCATGTGCGCCATGTTGAGGTGGAGGAGCACTTGGGTGCATCTGACGTGGAGGCCAAGCTCCTAAGCCGCTTGGTGGTCCTCCCCAACCGCCAGCCTGGTACGTTTAAGAGTATTGAGTGACATGAGAACTAAAAAATCATTCATAATGCATACTTGTTGTTGATGTTTCCAGTAACCATCATGTTCCTGCTTCTGTAGGTCGCCCCATAACGGCATCTGGTTGAGGGCTGGTGTTGCACCCATCCAATCACTTCCGCCTTGTGGATCCATCATACCGTTCATACCTCCTAGAAATAACGTTCACTTCGGGAATTACAAATGGGAAAAAGCGTATACGAGAAGGTGCAAAGCAAATCTATAGATAGATTACTGGATTAGACGTCTATGTGCAAAGACAAATTAGGGGAAAAATGGTGGGACGTCATCGCCGTAAGTATAGGCTTTTTTAAGAGAAATGAGCAGAATCAAGCGAGGATGTTTAGGGATGTATCGATAGCGATGGTTGTTCAAACATAGCAAATATCCCGACATCGATAATCCGCTACTATCGTGAAACACACCACAGCGAACAGCAATATTCGTTACAATCAGCAGCACACGGTAAACGTTCTTCATAGATTGAATAGAAGAATCATGGAATAATATTATTATGGTAGCCGAAAAACACAGGGAACATGAAAAAAAAAATTGGAGGAAGAGGAAGTAGCGAGATATGTGCACGGTATTAAGGGGTATAGCCTTTCAGCCATACGGCAATTTTTTTCTCCATCATTCACACGGCTAAGCATGCATTAAGGGTGTTAGAGCTGTTACTTACGATGATGTCCGTGCATGGGGTTAAACTGTTGTTGTTGTTGATCTACGTGAGGGTCGGACCAGATTTTCGCGGCCTCACCAAAGTCGCCTGGCGCCGCTCCCATTGGCGCACCCCAACTTCCTTGACCGCCGGGTGTAGCGCCGATTCCCAGAGCATCATTTACGCCTTGTGCTAAAAATAATATCCTTTAAAAAATATCTACATAATTACATCAGCACTTTTACAATCGGATCCCTATAATTTAACTCACCAACACCTTCCAAAGTTTTTAAAATCTTCTCCCTTAAAAAATGAGGTATTTTCTGAAAGAGAAGAGCTAAAAAAAAAACGGTTTCTGCAAGGTTTAATAGCAGATTTCAAGTAGCGACATTTTTGAAGATCAAAAATCTCCCTCCATCCTACACAAATACTTCGCCGAACTAGACTCAGACCACAATTCTCGAGAGAAATCAGTTGAGAGTATTAGGTATGCATACCTACAACTGTCCATTATTGTTTTATGATCATAACTTACGTCAAACGGTGAAAAAATTCGCGCAATGGATTCAGGATACGAGTACTAATCTGGGAGCGCTGATGGAAGCCTCAAAAAACAAACTCATTTTAATAATCGCTGTAATTTTGGAATTTTCCCCTTGTTTATTTTCCTACGAGAAAAACGATCTTGCTATGGAAAAATGTCAACGAGAAAATGGAAAAAGAGGGAAGAAAAAGGAACCGCAACAAAAAAAAATCGACATTTTCAAGCATTTTATAGAAATTGGAAGGAACAAAATAAAAAATTGCAATGAAGCAATTTTCGTCCATTTTCCAAAACAGTTTCAGTAGTTTTTTTTAAAAATAATTCCTTGATTTTAGGAAAGATTGGCGGTATACCAACAATACATATAGATTAAATCTTGCTAAAATTTTCTAGTTATTTTTCTAACAGGTTCAAGAAGTAAGAGGCAGCCTTTTTTTTTTTGTCTTTTAAACGAAATCTATCTTTTTCAAAGATTGTGTACATCTAGGCAAACATTACCTAATGCGTTCGGATCTTGCCATGGATTACGCATCTGTTGTGGTGACATGTGACCCCATCCAGCTTGTGCGCCCGATGCTCCTCCAGCAGGCATGCCGGATGCCCACGGCTAGAAAAAAGAAAAGGAAAAGTAAATCAGGGAATAGAAGCTTCCGAATTTAACTAATAACAGGATCGATAGGCTAGTGAGTCGACAATAAACACAAAATATAAAGCGTATTGTTCACTGGATGGGCGACAGAATCCAACGTATCGATCGTGTACGAATAGCGCTTCTGAGTGAGAGTGTGCGTGTGTGTGTGTGTGTGCGAGTGTGTGCCGTATGCTGTGCGTACGAACACCGCTACAACTCATAAAAGCGCCTATTTAATTAATTTATTTATTTTCAAATTTATTTAGTACTCATTTGATAATTCCAATTTCAAGTGAAAACATGCTAATGATACATTACGCGAAACGGTATCCCTCAATCCTACACCTATGTTCCTCAGTATACACATCGCTGCGGACAGCGAGGTGATCGATAGACAAAAGAAACAATGGAATCGTCCGCGATTCTCACGAAAAACCCCCCCAAAAGTGCATGGACGCAAAGACGGAACACCAATTCCCATATCCTCTTTTAATGAGGTATGCTGCTCGTATTTTCTGTATCTTCAGCTCATAACGGTACCGTATTCTTATGAAACTTAGTGTTGTTTAGCAATTTAATATTGTGATGAGTGTAGTTGACGCCGATACATCAACAAAACTACAAAATGAGTCTCTACGACTCCATAGTCATCTAAAGTAAACAACAAAGGAAATAAACGTAATCGAGCACCCCAATGTTTTTCGGGATTTATGAAAGCACAATGGAATCCACTATTTTCAAAATTATCGGATCCAATTGTACGCCGTTGTAAAGCCACAGCAATGACAATCATTTTAATGAAAAATCGTTCCACATTTTGCGTGACGATGCTTAAAAAGAATAGCCAGGAATGTGACCACACAGCGTTGGCAACAGCATAGAAATTTTTTTTTCTAATTCTTATAATTTTTCAACTAAAGTGAAAAAAATTAGCCTCGTTAAAATATCGAAATTATCATGTATTTTATTAGTCTTCTTTCTTTTCTCCTTTCATATCTTGTATTGGACTGAGATACCAAAAAAAAAACACACACACACAAAACGACTAATAAAATCGCCCAAGCTAAAGAGAAGATGTTGTACGAATGCGTATGGGTTGCACGTGCGGTGACGAGAAGACAAATGGATAGAGGATATGATAAATTATATGGAAATTTGCTGCTGTTGCTCTTGCTATTTGCTATGAATGCTATAAATCGAACACAATGTCAGCAATATCATAGCAACGGGCAGAAATTAAGCAGATGGAGAAATGTGGTAGCATAACATAGACCATCGAACCAACAACTCTAGCATTCCGATCATGCACAACAACAACAACAACAAAAACAACAACAACAACAATTTTCGCGTTGATATTCATCTGTCAACAAAAAAAAAATCAATGTGCATCAAATCAACTGCTAATATCTGCTTTACTAGGAAGCGGTTCTCCAAAATTACATGAGGGAAAAACCAAAAAAAAAAAGAGAAAAGAAAAACTACATCCTTCGCCTAATAGTCTATCCATGTATGAAATATAAAACAACTTCTAAATCAAGTTCTAGTGACTAGAAGCAAAAATAGGATAATCATTACAAATGTAGAATAAGAATACCTAAGCGAGGAGCTATTCTGATTATTCAAAAACGAAAATGTGCAGCAAATGATCCACTACTATACGACTATCGGTATTTTCCAGAAGGAAAATCCATAGATTCCAGGTGATGAAAAGCAAAATAAGCAATTGAGTGTATCAGAAGAGAGATCCTTCACAACAATAACTCAACTCAGAAACTATCGTGAAATTTTGTCCGGAGGAAAATGTCAAGTGAAACGAAGGAACATTCACATGCATGCAGTAAACGGTGAAGTAAACAAGCGTAAAAATTCGCAATCGATAAGCGAAAAAGTGGACAGAAAATCAATATAGAATTATATGTGCAGGAACAACAACAACAGCAGCAGCAGTGTATTTTAAGCGTGTGAGTAATGTGATAAAATGGTATATATATATATATATATATATATATATATATATATATATATATATATATAGTCGTGTGTGCGTGTGTGTGTATAGTATACATATATATTTCCGTATGCCCAACATTCTCACTCTTTAACAATTTTCTCTTCCCATGCCGGTCGATGGTTATAATGAAATGAGGAGGAGCTCTAATCGGTATGTACACATTTGCTCGATTCCATTCCACCGATATATTCAGCATTTCAAGGAAAAACAGTCGATTAAGGAATTTAAGGAATCGATGAAGTCGAAAACTGGCTGTTGAAAGGCTAGCACTTCGTGCTACCGTACGACGTCTGCGGCGCGGTTGGCTGGCTGTTGGTGAGGAGAAGAAGAAACACGACCGCCGCTCTCTTTCTCTCTCCCTACCATACACACACACATACGCACATACATACACATACACACACGCACACACACTCGCACAGACACCCGAACAGGTTTACAAAGAACCCCTACATCGTTGGACCGTACGCTAAACGTCTACCGTCCGACTCATTCACTTTCACGAAAGCTCAACGACGAACTTCATTAGTGTTCACGTTTTCTTGTTGTGCGTGTCTCATAATAATCCATCTACCGCAGACGTCACATCTTCTTAGCACATGCTCGCGAACTATAGTGGAAAATTACGTCACCGTTATCTTTAGCACACGCTTTGTCTAAAATTTGCGTCTATGGACCGCATCCTTCATCCTTATCTCACATCTTTGCTCTCTTTAAACTCGACACAACAAAACACAACAACGATACAGAAGTTACGATATTTTCAAGCACCTATGAATAATATAAACATTTTGTACCTGTTGAGGTTGATCGTGTTGTGACCGCCATGGCATATCGTCGATGCTAAGATTGGGAAGACTTCGTTCGAGATCCATGTTGCCGGCTACGCGACAACGATATTGCGGATCTGAAAATTGAATGGATTCTTTTTGAAATATAATGACTCGAAAATCCGCGTCATAAACAGCGATTAAAAGAATAATACCTTTAAACATTCAACTTTTCAAATTTAACGGTAGCTTTGATTAAGAATAAAGGAAGAGTTTGGTATCGAAAATAGTAGAAACGTATTCGACGGCTGATACTGATCAAATGCTAGCAGAGAGGATAAGCGGGGCATGTAAATACACAGGAAATGTTGTCGTAATATTCAAATCAGGTGCAGAATAGTTTACTTAATCGATCAATATCCTGATAATTCATTAATTTATTGCATATGATTTAATTTAAACCGAAACAATCACATATACAGTTAATTTCGAGGCGATGACTTCAAAGATGCCAACGATCTCGAAATTAGTTCGAGACTAGAAGCGGTTATGAGAAATTTTACAATCACTTAGATGTATAAAAAGGATAGAAGGTGTACCGACTGAAATTCCTAACTTCCTAACGTCGTTTCCTCAATTTACACAGTGTGCTGTGCATCGCACAAGTTACACTGTGAGCTTCAAGAGAGAAGGATCGCTATTACGTAGGTACTACGCATGCTCCTGTTCTATACACTTATCCTCAAGACTTTAAATATTATTTTTTTGATGACTGATTTATTATCGAATGATACACGAAAAAAAATCCAAAGCAAATACTCGGAACAATAAGCACAATTAAAAGATTTGGGAGCAACTTAGAAGAAATGTTGCTCTATTAGCAAATTAAGTGAACAATTAGCTCTCTAGTTCTCACCAATTTGTACTACAACTTTTCAGAATATTACAGGAGTAATTATAAAAAGTTTAGACCACAAAATAATCTAAATTACAGGACCTGCTATAAAACTTCCGCTCCACTAAACGAATCGAAAAAAACTTCAGTAAAAACTTTTTTCTCTCGTAAACGACAAAATATATATTTATTTTATTTAATTATTATTTATTTTCTTGTATTTTTAAGTAGTAAGCAGATGAATTATGTATCTAGATGACTTAAAAAGAAAGCTCTAGGATGATCTGAGATTAGTGATTGAGGGATCAAAGAGTAGAAGAGTACAATATGGAATGAGAAAATGAGTAAGATATTGGTCAGGCGCTCAATTAAGTAGGTTTAAAATAGATGCAATCAGTGGGTACCAATAGTACGGAGAGCACAGCAAATTTATATTTCAACGAGGGAAATTTAAAGGTGCGGATGAAACAAGAGTTAAGGACTAAGGAATAAATAAGAATCAACTATAGAGACTAAAAATCCGCGCTCAAATATATCAAGTAGAAGACAAGTGTATTCTTTAAAATATAGCAAAATTATCTGGTTCCTAGGCGAAGTCAAAAGATCAGAAATTAAATAAAGTGGAACATATATATGGAGAATATTTTGATGAAAGATTTCAATGAAATACAGCTTCGAAATTTAACCGAATGAGCGCATTTATACCCAAAGGTATACGATTGAATAATAAGTAACCAGTTAGTAGATTCAATATCTACATAGGCCGAAATATACGCCATAAATGCTTTCGTGCATGGATGGGCACACATGAATGAACTCCTGGATGAACACACAACAGCAAAGAACTACACACCAAAAAGATAGGACAAAAAAATCCACAAAGCTAATAAGCTCCAGAGTCAGCAACGACCGATTGGTCCCACGAAGTAAGGCGATAGAATATAGCAACGATGACAGTGGCAGATCATCCAGCGAAGATTACTAGACTTACAACTAGAAAAGTTATGCTTATCAAAATTTTTTAATAGATAAAAACTGCTAATAAGAGAGAGAGGAACAAAAAAAGCTATGAATTCAATGATGGAGCAGTGAACGAAACAGTAATGGTCATTCTTAGTAGAACAGAAACATGGAACGATTCTCACTGAACACTGCTGTATTCCCGGAAAAACAAGGACAACGAGCTTGAACACATCAATCAATCGCGTTGACGCCCTACACTGCGGCCTCAACCATGGAGGCCGGCCACCCATTACGATCGATGGGTGGGTCAGCAAATAGGTCGCCAGAGGATAAGTGAAAATTAAAAAATAATATAAGGATGGTCATAGGATGTGAACAGAAAACAGTGTAGAAAGAGTTCCGAATCTTATTATTGTATTTCCTTTTTTTAGGGAAAATATTTGATGAAAAAAAACAAGGAAGCCTGCCTTGGGAAAAGGTGGTAGATCATAGTAATGTGGAGGTGTTGCGGCAGGGAATTTCATGCTAGCGGAAATTTCATGATGTTGCTATTATTATCCGAAATCCACTCCGAAATCCATAAAGTTTCCCAGAATGATTTTTTTTCAATTAATTCACTTTTCTTTTTAATCTTATCAAAAGGTACAGGCCAATAAGGACAATGTCAAGAAATGTAGTTAATAATATTCCAGAATTTCATTTCTAATGTTGTAAGTTTCTTTTTTGTTTCTAAGATGTAGTTTCCGAGTGGATATGTAAAAAAGCAGTTTTTCAATTTTTTTTTTGGCAAAAAAAGAGAAAAAATCTTCTAAACAGCAATACATGAGGGATGTCTAACAGAAAGCGATTCTAACCAAATTAGGAATCAAAGCGGTTCACTGAATCCATGACTATTTAACTAGAGAAGATAGCCATTTTATTAGGTGTAAGAGGAACGAAAAAGCAAGGATGACAGGGAATTCTATCCATAAAACTAAGAACAAAACAATATGTTTGTAACTCTAATTAATGTCAGATACGAACATATCTTAAAATAAAAATTCTGGATTAAAAGAACAATGCAGCTCTCATTATTATATGCAAGAACCTGAATTCGAAGAAACACGCCCATGACTTCAACTCGCAGCAAAATTCTCTGTTGTCAATTTTTTTTCAGCCAAATGACAGCCAGTATAAACGTTATTTCTAGAGAAAATGAGTAGTGAAGTTGATCGTTTTTTTTTTTTCTTCTGACAGAAAAATTCAATCTCACTTCTAGAATGAACCATATTGAAATGATTGACATGAAATGATGCAAGAGTGCAGGACTCCGACACCACGTTGATGGCGTATTTCTTCAAAATTAATAACAAAAACAGGGTCCGATCTCCAAAACCAAAGATTATAAGCATGATTATCTCATTATAATGATTTTCAACCAACATTAATACCGTAAACAATCACCAATCAGATAAAGGTGTATCCGAAAAAGCTCAGAGATACTATTATAATCCTCAAAAAAAAAGAAGAGTACATATAAAACAATGATACACAATGATTTCACCAGTATTCGTCAGGAAATGAAGAAAACAAGCTAAAATTATAGTTGAGACATCATTTACTCGGCAGAGTACAGGAAATGAAAATAAAAGAGGGAAATTATGTCGTTCATCTCTTGCTGGAATCAAATATCGCCTTTTCTAATTTATAAAATTTGTGCAGAACAATGTAGCTCGCTTCTTCTCGAACAGATAATTGTAGGAAGTTCTTAAGGAAGGTAATGTCAACGTTAAGTATTCTACAATAGCGATTAAGATTTTTTCTGATATCTAGGAAGGCTAAGAAAATGTACTACGATGGACACTGCTTTGCTTCTTCCACCAAAAAAACGTTCACTTCACAGTAGTCGTCGAGAAGTCGCTGAAACTTTACATTATTGCTTATTTTAAAAGCTTACCGGTTAGTTAAGAAAAGGAAAATTATAGAGCAGCATAAGAACAGGGGAACAACCTAAATCCCGAAAACCGAAGAGAAAAAAATATGGACTCTTTCGAATGCCAATGTAACTTAATTATCGTATTTTAAATGCACGTGAACTGGGTTGTGCAGTGAACCGAACGATGCAAGAAGCACTGAGATCAGACGAATTTCCACGGGTCACCGCGAATGTATCGAAATCTCAAAATTTTCGATGGAACGATCCAGTGAACAATGAGGGCACTCCACTGAGTCCTGGGCCATTATAGATGTGAAGTTATGGAATTAAACCACACCGTATGTACAGGCGACGCGATGATCCAATTTCGGATGCCGACCAGCGCCGAAACCGATCAATGTTGAAGGCAATTATGAGGAAATTCGACGTCTGGTTTTGAGGAGATGTGAGTTAATGGTGGTTCTCAGTATTTAGAGGGGCTTTTTTTCGTGATGATCTGGTCAGAATTCGTCGTGCTGCGCCGGCTACCACGCAAGTTTGTTGGATTCGAAAAAAGAGGTAAGCTGTTAGTGAATTGGGTTAATTTGTTTGAGATGTTCGCTTCTATGAGAAGAAGGGGAGCGAGCGGATGGGTAGGATTGAACTGGCTGCGGAAGCTACAGCTGTAGTCCGAACCGCAGGCCCAACAGGACGAGACCGCACAAAGAACGGGGAAGAAGAAGCGGGCAACTGCGTGCACCCAATCAAACGCCTCAATGAGATATTTAGGTGGGAGGAGGAATCGAGCAACGTAACAGTGCTGAAAAAGCATTTGCATCATCTCGCCTCTACATAGTGTGCGTAAATAGACCGGCTCCACGAAAATGAGCGAAAAATTCAGCCGCAGCCACGATGGAGATGCAACACGGCCGATCATCCAGCACTCAAGCCGGTCTGCTAGAATGCGTGGGAGAGAGAGAATGCAGATAAGATGGATGGAACTTCAAGATCGAAACGTCGTCGCCGCTGCGCTGATGCTGCTGCTACTACTGCTGAATGTTGGTGTGCTATATGTGCGGGGTAAGTTGGACAGCGGAGTCTGGATAACGTCGATGTCAGGCAACGATCGGAACACAGAGAAGTAGATTGAGAGCGACGCTGCGAGCCTCTGCGTCCCTGGCGGCAGCGATCAATTGCGCCGAGTCGCCGTTTGGTCGGCGGAGCGAGGAACGGCGCGTCAAGAGGGACCAGTCAGCAACATTATGGACGTGTGGAGGGTGTTGGATAGAAAGACGTCCCAGCGACAAGCGGCCCATCGCCGCCGCAACCGCCGGCGCCGCCACTGCGGGAGGAGCGGCTGCAATGACGGCCGGCCGGGCGCCGCGCGCTAACACTCGGGGACCGTCGCTAACGACGCTCCGCGGTGGTAAGTGCATTGCAGCGTGGACCAACTCCCCACGCTTCGTCCTCATTTCAACCACGTACCCATCCAGGGATTCGTCACTCTCTTCGCTGAGAATGGAAACCCCTGTGCAGAATTTAGTTCAGCGGTCAAACACTTCAGAAAATCATTCTAGAAGTCGTCAGGTAGCGCTAACAATCACTCGAATACTCGATCCCACACCAAAGAAAAAAAAAAGATTCGTTACCGCTAAAACCTTGTTGGTCTCCTTATTGGCCAGCATCAAAATTTGCTTTCATCTTACCCGATTCGAAAATTTCGCTTATGTTCATATGAATGTGAAAAATTCATCGTAATAACGAGAAGCGACCAACATGAGTACACGGATGGAAATCAAAATTTTCCCCTAAAATACGTTGTTTTCCGTCACAATGAGGTCGTAAACGCAACTCATCTTCATCGTGACCATCTATAGAATTTTCCAAGAGAAACAGGGATAATTATTATGTACCGTTAGTTTCATAGTCTTTTTTTTTCGGTTCACTGAACTGCGCTTATCAATACCTGCTCGAACATTCTTTTTAGTGAGCGACAGAGAGGCGCTGCAGTCTTGTGAGAGCTGTACACATATGATCCAAGACGTACAGAAATGTAGGAAAATTTCCTCAAAAATTCACATAGTACAGTTAGTTCGGAGATTTAAAAAAAGACTTACTGCAAAATATGCGAAACTTCAAGGACATTAACGCAAAATTCAATTTTTTTTTTGAATTCAAATTAATAACTTTTAAGGCAATAATTTAAACACTTCAATGGAAAATATCAATGATGAAGATTTCTCCTAATTATTGTAATTTTTTTGCGTGTATTTTGGATTTCTGATCTTTAAATTACAGAAACCGGGATGAACGTGAAAGTGTTACGTCTGAGTAATGAAGAAGTAACTTAACCAGTTTCCCTGTCTATTTCGCTGATGCCGAGGTTAATGCCGAGTTATATAAGAGGTACATAAGAGGTACAACACTTATTCAGGACATAGAGCATGAATATTCCGAGAGTTTTGTAACAACGTGTAGCGTATAATAATAATAATAATAATAATAATAATAATAATAATAATAATAATAATAATAATAATGATAATAATAATAATAATAATAATAATAATAATAATAATAATATTTCGAATAATCTAAGGTGAATGATATAGGTGTCGCAAATTTAAGCTATCATCAACAGAGCATCCGTAAACTTGTTACTCCGTACAAATGAGGACCTAAACCATGGATCTTGGAAAGAACACTAGAAGAAAACCTCTGCAATGCAGTCCGGAAAGCATTTAATTTTTTTTAGATAAAAAAATGGATGCACTCATCATGCTTTAAATTTTCACAAGCCTAAGATTAGGTAAAATTATGACTTGAAAAATGAAGAAAAGAATGTAGAATGGAACAAATTCCATGAAGAAAAAATGAAAGTAGCATTGAAAACCGAACAGATGCGAGAAAGTAAAGATCCCTTAAATTAAATGCTGAACGAAAATGTGAGGAGGAGAAGGGAACTCAAAAGAATCCGATGTTTATGCGGAAACATCCCCCTGAGACCAGTACAATGGACGGAAGCAGATCAGACTATAGATATCGTATCTGTTTAGAATACACAGCGTTAGTTTCGGTAACATGTAATAATTTTTTTTTTGAAGACAATGACAAATTTAAAAAATTACTACTATTATTATTATTATTATTATTATTATTATTATTATTATTATTATTATTATTATTATTATTATTATTATTATTATTATTATTATTATTATTATTATTATTATTATTATTATTATTATTATTATTATTATTATTATTATTATTATTATTATTATTATTATTATTATTATTATTATTATTATTATTATTATTATTATTATTATTATTATTATTATTATTATTATTATTATTATTATTATTATTATTATTATTATTATTATTATTATTATTATTATTATTATTATTATTATTATTATTATTATTATTATTATTATTATTATTATTATTATTATTATTATTATTATTATTATTATTATTATTATTATTATTATTATTATTATTATTATTATTATTATTATTATTATTATTATTATTATTATTATTATTATTATTATTATTATTATTATTATTATTATTATTATTATTATTATTATTATTATTATTATTATTATTATTATTATTATTATTATTATTATTATTATTATTATTATTATTATTATTATTATTATTATTATTATTATTATTATTATTATTATTATTATTATTATTATTATTATTATTATTATTATTATTATTATTATTATTATTATTATTATTATTATTATTATTATTATTATTATTATTATTATTATTATTATTATTATTATTATTATAATATAACACTGAATAATGATTGTGCTAAACGGTCGCATGACCTTGTTTACACCGATTACAAAAAGAATGCCGATCAGATAGATATCGACATAAAATTTGCATAGCCGACCTCAATGGTCGACTGATCCGTTACGGTTCAACAAGTTGTTCAGCAAGCACCAACTTCGACCTTCTTTCAATCTTGGCATCGTAGAATTAAATTGTGTACTATTTCTTCAGCCCTGTATACCACTAAATTCGAGGTTCTGTCGAACATTCTCAGCAAATCTTTTTAATTTTGATTTTGATTGATTTTTTTAACCCTTTGGTCCTGTAAATTTCCCCTCATTTTAAAACTGCAGTCGACTACCCACTATTCTCTGTGTTTATAATTTTCTAGGTCACAAATAATAGAGATAAAAATAAAATAAATATAAGTAAAAATAATAAAAAAATAAACGAAATAATAAAAATAAAAATAGAGATCATCCTCTCGTGAGGATGTATAGAGCCTATTTGCTTCCAGACTTATATGTAATATGCGTCTCCTGCCAGAAAAATATATTTAGTGAGTGATTTCCTAAAAAATTTTCTAATCTCAGTTCCATAGGGACCCTACATTCCTACGCAGCGGGACCCAAAGCTCTAAAAAATGCATGTTTTGAAGTATTGACTCAACTGAAAACAAAATCAGGAGTCGGGAAATACCATATGCATAGGCATTGCAAAGAATGTATGGATGGACCTTCGATCCTGTATTTCCGTGAATGGGATCGAGAAAAAAATCCTTCCGAACCCTAGCAATTTTTTAAAATTATTTTTTTGAGCTCAAGATGGTTCAAATAAATTTAAATATGTGACTACAGTACTTCTGCATCATGTCAGCAATATTCGTGGATTATCCTTGTGGGGACTTGGATTCAGTTATTGTGTTAGTTTTTAAAAATTAGTGAAAACTATGTTCACTGCAACATATCAACCTTTCTGTAGTTTTATTCGCTCTTATGCTGGAAAATTCCTCTCATAGTTCCTTTAACCTTATCATGACTATTCTAAGGAATTTAACTCGGTAGTCTAACGTTTTCTCTAAGCTCTAGCTATATATTTTGATCTTAAATAATTTTATTTTATTTTTTATTTTCCTAGTGCGGTTCTTCCATAAAAGCAACCGCAGTGAATGACCTTCGTTCCCTAACCTTAATAGCAACCCACTTATTTCACTTACTAAGTGCATTGCGGATTATTCAATGAAAAATGGGGATTACTTGAGATGCATAACTGTAAATTTTGCTAAGAGACCAAAGAGGTACTGTATTCGCTCCAGATTTTCTGGTCATGTTCCTGGACTGAGATCATCTCCATGATTTTATCCTTTCGGCTACGTTACAACACAATATCTGCTGGAAGATATGCATGCTGTGAGATTATTTTCCCTTTATGATTATTTCTAAAACAATTAAATTAAAAATTAAATTTAATAACAAAATTAAATAACAAACAAATAAATAATAAAGAATGAATAAATAATACGGAATAAATAAATAAATAAAGTGGATAAAGTGTCTGTCGCTAATTAATCCGCTTGGGATTCGCCACAACGTTAAGTTCAATTCAAAATCGTGTGAAGTTATTGTCAAAACAACAAAAAAAAAAGCAAGTCAGCGTTTTTATCGTCCCAAACAAGTCTGGTACCAATTTATTGACCACAAATGGATGAAAAGCTTGGTTGGCACTAGCGCGCAATCGAACCCTTGCTCGATCATCTTGCAGGTACAGTAGAACCTCTTACCGACTGCGCTACACCGCATAACCAAAAAAATAGATAAATAAAACATTTTGCATGTAAATAAATAAATAAATGAATAAACCATTTTGCATACTGGACATTTAGGGGCAGAAGTGCGAACAACAAAAAAAAATAAAAATAGAAGAGATCATCAATACGGATTGATGTTTTTAAAAAAGTTGTTGACACTACTGACTACAAGATCTCTACTTTTCATCTAGGATTATCCAAAACAAGAGTTCGAAGCACAAGTTCGAACAGGGCACCGGATAAGTTATTACTGCAATAGTCACTAAATACTGCGACCAGCTGTTCAACATCAAAGTTCTAGCAGTAAATAAAATTCCGAGGTTACTTGAAGAAATGTTATTCTAATGGAAAAAAATCAAAAAAAGAGGGGAAAGATGTTCAGTATAACGCCCAAGCTATGCACAATATTTGTAGAAGTCATGTGCAAAATATTTGAGAAGAACTCTTAATCGTATGACGAATTGTAATCAGATCCTGAAACAATACGAATTTTTCAGTGCATTCATCGGTGACTCATAACTAACTCTATCGAAGACTGGTCCCTTTGAAGAGTTGATATTTTCGTTTTCCGAAAAAGTTCTCTCAATAAAAGAATAAATATAGGGAAAGTGAGCAAAGGTTAAAGAATTATGTTCACATAGAATCCAGAGTCAAGAAGACGTCAAATGTAAAAACGGTGGATGACGATGGATGAACGAGGTAAAAATGTATGAGAAGATGTCAAAATGACGGATAATTAATCCTGCGTTCGGACTGCAGAGTTCTATGCAATTCATTTGGAGAAAATACGTATAAAAGCGAGAAATGAGTGAGAAATATTCAGAATTTTTTAAAATAATCGTGTATACACATTTTTTTATTTTTTTTAAACAAAGTAACTGGAAATAAACAGCACATATATGACCGTGGAGGTTAATCTAAACCCATAAAATACGTCTAATAAAATAATTTTTTTTTGGCTAATAGCACCAATTGAATGGTATTTATTAAATATCAGAAAATCATAGCGTCAAATCTTCCAACAAAGAAAATACGATAGTCGTGTGAATCTTTTCTTAATTCTCAAATATCTCGGTATTAGTGCACTTTATGGCAAACAAATGAATCGAAGAAAAATAATATTTTTTAATATTCAGCTATATAAAGATAATATATCTCTTATATAAGTCATTTTGATAAGTGTCTGAATGTACTTTCGTAAAAAAAAATTGATTAACGATGTAGTAGCATGCTTCGAATTTTTTGAATGCTAAAAATAATTTCAGAAAATAGAAAATTAGAAATTAAAAGAATTTAAGGAATCTTTAGAAATTTAAAAATAATTTTATTAGATTGGCTGTTTTAGCATTGTACTTAGCAAGGTGAAATATAAAATGGTAATAGATAGAAAAAAATGTTTTGAATTAATTATCTTCATATAATTGTATGTCAAAATGTTCTCAAAGGGGAACAAATTTCAAGAAGAAAAAAAAAACTAGAATTAGAATGAAAAAACCAGTTTTTTTTTCGCAGTTTATGAGAACGCATTTCGATAGAAGGAAAAGTTTTCTTCTTTTCAAATTTAGTAGAATGAAAGGTATCAAGTCAAAGTGTTGGGAAATGTTAAGGGTGGAGGAGGAGGAGGAGGAGGTGAAGTATTTAAATGTGTTGACTACATGAACAATGCAAAACGGCTGTAGTTCTTTTGAACTTATCACATGACATGATACGTGGGCATTTTACACCACACAGAGAGAGGCTGTATACAGCTTGACTCGGAATGACTGTGAGGAATGGCCCTCACATTGGTATCGCATACTTCATCAAACGAACGAACTCAAAATGTAAAGCAATGGTACCCAGCCAGCGATGCTAAGAAAACAATTCCCTCCCCTACAAAATCAAAGTTTATCCTATGAAGAAATAAGAAAGTGTTCCATATTAAAACAATAAATGAATATGTATGAGTTGAAATGGGATTGAAGTGACAAGTTCCATTTCATGACGTTTATGGCGCATCCAATTCTTTCAACGAGATGGAATAAATCGCGCTCCATTGCCTATACTGTCATAACAGTCGCTCATCGTTTTACAAGGATAATCGATGCTTGCGAACTGTGAGGACGCGACGAGCAGACATCGGACAGAAGAAAAAAAAACGAAATCGCAGAAATTAGTACATATAGAAAAAGAAACACACGGAAAGAATAGAGACGAGTGCGCCGCGAAAACGGAGAGAATAGAAACAGAAGAAAAAAAAGAAGAATAGGTGACAGTAGAATTGCAGTGACAAACTGTGACTCATACTTTCGGATACATAAAAAGTTTGTAGAAATGAAAGATTAGAAAATGCAAGTACCTAAAGTGTACGGAAAATTGACCTTAAAATGAGATATATTTCCACTATTTTCACATCTATGACAGCTTCAAAGACAGAAAAATCCTTCTCAAAACTCATATAATTGTGTAAATAGACTGAGAACAATAATCACCTGTTATCCTATTTATTTTAGGATATATTGGTCGTACATGAGTATTGGACTAAATACGACATGAAAGTTCCCTAGCGAATTGCCTTGGAAGCTAGACGAAATTTTCTGGATGAGCGTATAGAAGCGCACCCGATCAAAAGTCGGACAGCAATCCAGGAGCTGACACCGCTGCTTTATCTCCTTATAAATTAAAGCCCAACAAGGAACGAAATGCAACACTTGAAATTTTTCAGATCAAACTGGCAGGAGAGAATGAAAGAGGAAACGTAAACGTAGCATACGTAAATAAGCCGTAATAATTGAAAACAATAAAAAAAATCCACACAAAGCCAGCAAAACGTAAACGTTTCGAAATATGGAACACTGTGTTGGTTTGGAAGTCAACAACATATTTGACGCCAAAACTCCTCTGGAACTTACATTCCGATTTTCGAGCAGGTTCTACAATTCTACCTGGATGCTTCGCTGGCTGATCGCTGAGTGAAGCTTAGTCACTCATAAGGAAACGGTATTCCCTCAAATGTTTGCGTTTATTTCTCAGAAATTAGCAGAAAATTGTCATATGAGATCAGAGGATTAGAAAGAGGATGAAATGGATATGGATTGTAGTTCTTTTTTTCTTCCAATAATGATGCAATAATGTCCATTGGTCTCAGGGACATGAAAAGTTCACTGCACACAGGACAACTGACACAATATAGAAAAAGTTTGCACACAGTTAGTCTACAAAACAACGTACTTGCATTAATACAATTTAGGCATGCGTGAAGTGGTGGGGTGTCTGACCTTGGACGTCGAAGTAACACATATTTTGGTTGTGTTGGAGACGTTGCCATGGCTAAAAGAAAGAAAAAAATATCGGCATAATTTCTAGGAAATTACTAGAATAGCACGAATTTAATGTGAGAACGATACGGATAACAGGATGCGTAGAAGGCGGTGTAACTATTGCGACTTGTGAACTATGCATTTATGCATTTGTTTACATGTGTCGATGACAAAATTGCACGTGTTTCACAAGTTATGATGAAATCATCTGTTACGTGGCACGAAAGGTCCGAATCGTTCGTCGCGCGCGAGTCGCCGACGAGAATGCAAAACACAAAGTCGAGAGGTTGTCGAGGGCAACACGTACGTATGTGCACATCTGCAAAATGTTACAGGACGCCAACGCTTCCGAGCAGAAGTGACACGACTATTGACTGAAACCATTGTCGTTCGCCACGAACGAATCCTAGTCATCGTTGTCCCTCATCGCTAGCGCCGACGAGACGACGAGACTCGCAAAATGCCCATCGCATTCCACGAATCACTACCGTGAACCCGATACAAATCGATTGCTATCGATATATCTCTGCTTTGGCATTGAGATATCCCATATATTTAACGAAATCAACTAACATCCGTGTGCTTCCGGAAAGAGCTCAATAAACGCGCGCAGGTAAATTGGCGGCGGGCCACAGCGGCCGATCAATCGATACGGCTGCAGACCGCCGACCCCTGCATACTGCGCGATGTTCGTCGGACCGCTGACGTCATTCCAGAAGTTTTCCTGAAGCATTTCACTTTTTAAATGATATATTCTGTACTATAGAGTTGTATTTGTTAGGGGAATTGTCATAACTGTTCCCGAATTTACTTGCGGGTTCTCGAATCAACCATCCAGGAGCGTTTTTCTTAGCCTCACATCTCCATCGAACATTTGGCCTTGGCTGGTATTTATGATCGTTATCGACTATTACTTCAACACATTTTACACTGGTATTGACCTTCTGATGAAATGTTGTGCGAGCTGTCATGGATTAAGCTTTAAGGATTGTTTTTTTTTTCAAAGAAGCAATTGCCAGATCTCGGTTCTTTTCCTTAAATTACTTTTCGTTTTTGTTTATTTGTATGTCTGCGCCTTATTCAGTGCAATTCCGTGCTAATTTATATATTTCACTATTAAAGAATGAATTTTCAAAGCAAATGATAACCATTCTATCCGTGTTTCTCGTGCAAAACTTGTTGCAAGGTTTTTCTTTTTGTTACAATGCATATCAAAGGGAAAGTTTCTTTTTTTGCACCTTCTAAGATCTTCAGATTTTCAAAACTTCTCAATTTAAGAGGATAACAAATGACTGAAATAGTTAGTTGTCATTAGGAATGCGCCATGCTTTGCTGTACACTGATGCTGGATTCTTGGGATTTCACCTTGTGCTTAAACATTCCTGATTTTCTTCCTTCATTACACATATCGTTTGGATGATGACAGCTTTGAAAGATGTTCGTCAGTTCTGTCGTCATAGCATTCCTATTCTGGAATACCAATAAAAGTATGATATTTAGTGTCCTTGTAGGAGGAGTTTGAAAAACAATCTTTAGTGAACGTAATTGAGATGTAAAAAGGAATCAAACAAGTAAAACTCTTCAAAGTGCATCGTTACTCTTTTCCCTCTATTCTATGTTGTAAATCGTTGAAATTCTGTTCGCCTGGTATTGCTGCCTAACATTTTCATTGATGACTTCATTCCAGAAATTTCTCCTATGATTCTCAATTTTTCGGCTGTAAATGTCATTCGAATGTACGAAATTGTTGTTGTTCAAATTAGTTCCATCATTTTTTTTTATAGAGTAGAACATATGGCAGTAAGCGAGAATAAGCAACAAATCGATTCATGTTTTACGGATTAATGATTAGGTGTGTAGTAATATATGTCTTACGTTTCACTTTTGCATTAATGACAGACAATGTCGTCATCGTTAATGACACTAGCTCTTCTGGATATACATCCATCCATCTCTTAAACGTTCATTTTCGTTGTTTCTGCTTCGTTCTTCCATAATCATCTCAATGCTGGTCAAAACTTGCTCCAAATGATCCAACCGGGTCCCACTTGATCGCCTCCAATTTGAGTTAATACGTCGTTTGTGAAGGATTTACTGTGCTATTACGATATTTCTTCAATATGGTGGAAATAGTTAAGAATGTTTCACGATTATGATGAATTCCAGTTTGAGAAACTTCTGGAAATAATCCTACCAACTACTTTGTCAAATTTTTAAGCACTATTTTGTTGTAGAAATGTAATAATATGAAAATTTTCACTGTGATTTTATCATTCGCTGTTGTTTCTGTTGTAGTTTGCTAGCATTTAAGGGAATTTAGGAGTAATATTTTAAGAGTAAATAAGTCTTTTTTTCTCTCTATGAATTGAATCCATCAGAAATATTTAATGTGAAGTTTTCAAAAGTGCGTGTACCTTCGAGGCCTCATGTGACTCATTGGTGTGACGCGTCCTTGACTGGTTCCCCCCTTGTTTCATTAGGCAGTGCATCAGAGCGATGTTTTTCATTCATTTTTTCATCTTATTGCCGCATTATATTTAAGATTCCAGATATGGAATCGGCCGAACGGAACAGCCGAGGTCGATCGGCTGAGTTGGACGGAAGGCGGATCAACGCTGTATCGCCGATGCATCTCGGCGAGTCTAAAATGTTGCAGAGCCTTTGGAAAGAGCACCAACAACAGCAACAAGAACAACAACAACAACAGCAGCAGCAACAACAACAACAACAACAACTGCAACAAGCCTCTTCCACAACGAGTTCCACTGAGAATCGAGGACACATAAAAGGTTGGATTTTTCGCCTGTGATATTAAACTGTAATTCTCCACAAGTACAAACACGAAAAATCCAGAACTCCAGAAAGAGAACCGATCTAGACTCGGTATTTAGATAGTATCTTGGCAAACATCTCATATGTTATGCTATCAACTTTTTGTTATCGCAGTGATATTTGTATTAAAGATACCTCCTCAAACTTGACAATTTTAGATGGGAATATTTGTTAGAAATCGAATTGAAGTTTGAAAATTTCTTTTTGTTTGCGCATTTGGCTCAATAATAATAGAAATAATAGTTAAGAATATGTGGTGAATTCCGAATTTAGAACAAAGGTCTATGAATCCTTAACTTTGTTTTTATTCAATAACTTTTAAACATCGTCTCAGCCGATATGCACGTATAAGCGTGGTTTTCGGTCTATCAATTCCCTTTCTTTTCGAAATCTTTTTATAAAAAATCACAAGCATCCTCAGCCAATATCTTCCAATTAAAAACATAATTTTTGCTATAATGTCGTTATCGATTGAGATATTCAGTAGCATTTAGCTCATTTCCTACATCAATCCTTCCCATATTCTTCCTTCCAGCTTTTTTTTTGCTTCTATTCCACTTTCATTCAGATTGGATCTTTTTTAAAGGTATGGTGGAGAATTGTACGAGAGTTTTTTTTCATATAACAAGGGAAAAAAATGAAAGAAAAAATGTATGATGATTTCTGATTGACTTTATGGGTAAAATTGTTATTATTAACCGATAAATTCACAAATTAAATTTGTTATAGAGTTGTAAGTAGATTATTATTAATTAATTGCATTTTTAAACTTGGGATATTTTCTTTTGGTGTGATCCAGTGGGTTTAGTTTGAAAAATAGTTCTTTACCTTCGAGCAAATAGTTTTTTCCATTTAGAATGTGTTCTTAAAATTCCTTTGTTCCATCTGCTTTCGAATCCTATGTCGTGTTGGCTTGGAAGGTGCGCTTTATTCATTGTCATCGAGGATCTTTAGTCGTAATTAGGGAAGAGTGGACAGAAGTGGGGTTTCCGAGCAATCTGTCAGGAAATTACTATGGGATTCTCGCCAGCTTCTTAATAGGTTCTGTATTGCTCTTTCCAATTTCATATATTACTACTCCTTATTATTTGTTATTTCATATGTATTTTTTTCTTTTTCTCTTGGGAAGTTTTGTTTTTTTGTCCTTTTCTGATTTTTTCTACTGCCTTTACTTCGGAGACCATGCTGTATTTCTGACCAACCACACCTTCTCGGAACAGCAGAGGCTTCGGGAAAAAGCAATCGCTTATATGCTATGCTATGGTTTTCGTTCCTAATTTATAAATTTAGGTGATGATGGAGATCGGAAACTACAAATGATGCTTGAAAAATATCAGAGCCAAGTAAAACTGCAACAACAGCGAGCTCCATCTTCCTCACAAACGAAAACACAATCCAGGAATAATATTAACAAGATCGAAAATCAGTTCGTTTCAAATGTTACGAAAGCATTGAAAATTCATTGTGAAAGTGCATGTAAAAAGGAATGATTACAGTGGTGTAGCATCTGTATCCGTGGCTCCGTCACCAGGACGATCACATCCAATGAGTCATTCACAACCGTGCCTCATCGCGATTTCCGACAAACCACCAGATTAGTGCGTTTTTTTCTCCCGTTTTGCATTTGCAGAAACATTCTAGAATTTGCTCGATGAATTATTTTGAAAAAATTGTAAAGTATAGAACAACGTAAACGTGACTTGGTGTTATTTTCAGCTCCGCCAGTCATGTGCACCAATCTGTGAGCCAATTTCCGAATCGAGTCTCTTCCGGATTTGGATCATGCGAACAACATGAAGGACAATCGAATAGTAATGGTATTCAGCGAGTATGTTATGTTTTTAATTTCTATACTAGTTTGTTACGTCAGTACTAACTATTACTGACTGGGTGGTGAATGCCCGCCCTCAAATTTGTGGACATTGCCCATCTGGATAGCCAGAACGGTGACGTTCACAAAATGAACAGCTTTTTTCCTCCGGTGACGCTAGGATTCCATAGCAGAGCGTTTGGCGAGTTTGTGGGTATTCATTCGTTACTTAGATGTAACTTCTACAGAAATACCGTATCCTCATATGTTTCTTTTATGTTTTTTGTTGAGTTCATTCAATTTAGGTTCCAAACAATCAAAAGTTGATACAGTCGCTACGCGAGGAGAATCTGCATTTGAAGAGGGAAATAGAGGCAAGCAAAAAGAAACTCGTTAAACTGCAACAGGTAAGCCAGTAGATTGTAAGTTTTTTTTTTTCGTATTGAACTTGTTTTCTTTTTGTCATTCGTTTTTTTGCTTTCTTTTTCAGATGGAAGCAGCCTACGAACGAATAGAGAAGGACTACGAGAACCTTCTCAGGGAGAAGGAACGGCAAGAAGGTGTGGAAAAGTCAGCTCTAGTTCAAATGGAAATGCACTTAAAAAGGTTCCTTATTA
The DNA here is from genome assembly GCF_031761385.1 of Necator americanus. NCBI lineage: Eukaryota > Metazoa > Nematoda > Chromadorea > Rhabditida > Ancylostomatidae > Necator > Necator americanus. The sequence continues at coordinate 3,165,566 of NC_087376.1, forward strand.
TTGAAAATTTTCTATTTTTTCTCGATAATTCTGGAACATCTCTATTATTTTTTTCTCTATGAATGTCAAAATGCAATTTCTAGAGTTATTTCTGAGAAGGAGGCACTTCAAGATCGTCTCGAACAATTTTCGTTACCTAATGCACAAGCTATGGAGAAAGTGAATCAGCTCAACATGGTATTAGCTGAGATCATACCACAAAGTAAATTACTGACTGCTACTTATGGATCACTCATTGTATTAGTATTAATCGATATGTATTTTCATTGTTGTTTTTTCAGACAAGGAGTTGGCAGCGGTCAAGGAACGACAACGTCTGGAATTAGAGGCTCAGAATGCTACTTTGGAAGAGCAACGAACTCATATATCAATGCTTGAAAAAGCTTTGAGTAATGCTCAGGAAAGGCTGGCAAAGCGTGAAAAGGTACTATTTTTTATATCAAATTGATCCTTAATTCCTTGATCCCTAATTAATTAATCCTCTATTATTATTGGTCTACTTTTTTTGTGTTTAGGTATGCGATGAACTAACATTAGCTGCTGAACGAGCTAATCATCTTCAACGTCTGCTCCATGAGACCCTTCTGGATAAGCAAGCACGTGACGAGACACATGCTCAAGAACGAACTCAATGGGAAATGGACATGACACAACTGAAGATGCAACTGAATAAAGTAAACAGCCGCACTTTTTTTCCTTTGTTAGAAGAGTATAACACTATTAGTTAGCAGAATATAACATTTTTAGGATTTTTCTCAGAATGGTAGCTTGAAAAGGATTAGTCGACTAACAAGCGATTCCGGTGACGAAACAATAAATAGGCTGAAAAAGACCATGTATGCTAAAGACGAACGAATTACACAGCTGGAACGAACCATTGTCGAACTACAGAGGTAGTTTTGAAAATTATTTTTTTTTTCAATGTAGAAATTTTATGGATTTCGGTTGCAACTATTGTTTGACGACCAATTAGATGATGTCTAGTACGATTTTATCTTCTCTCATTAATTTACTGATGTTCCTTTATTTGAGGGTGTAGAACATTAATGTCTGGTTGGTAGGTCATTTGAGTTGGCCACGTATATTTGGTAGAACAGCGATAGTACTGTAAATATTAATGCATACTGCAGTTTTTTAAAATTTCATCCTAGCTCCGTTATTCCTCTCATTTCCTTCGTCCTAGGTTTCCTAAGTACTCACTAAATAAGTGCCTAATAGAGTGACTCAGACCTCAAATTACTCACCAACTGATTATTCACAGATTTTCTCATTTTTAGGAGGTTACATGAGGAAACGGAACGGAAGAACTGCGCATTAGGAGCTCTCAATGATAACTTCGAGTCGAAGATGAAGCAGTTTGAAGACGAAAAAGTGAAGGTTTGATAATCAATTTAAAGAATCACTTAGATTATTCTATTACTTATATAAATTGCGCTGTATCTCGAATTATCCAAACGACGAAAAAGAAAACACATTTCAAAAGGATGATTTTTCTCGCATTCATAACGTTTTGTGGATTTTTTGCTCGTTTGTTGCGTGCTGTGCTGGATATTTGATGAAAGAGATTTGCTGGTATATCCTCAATTTAATTTATTGCTCTGGAGAAATTTGTTAACAACTCCTATGTATACCTGAAGATTTAACGTGGGACGTATTCCTGGCTACCGACAAAGGTGTCCTGAAATGGATCCATTTGGTTATCGTTTTAGCCGGAATATTACTTATTACCACTGTAATTACTCGTAAAATATGCTCAGGTTGATCTTTTTATCCCAGCTTACACATTAATTTTAGGACCGTCGTATCACGCTACTGAGCGATGATCGAGGAAAACTTGGAGAAATTCTGGATGTTTCTTCCAAGGAACGCGATGACGATGCTGCCCTTGGTATGCATAAAATGGAGGAAATTCGACAGAAAATCCAGGAAAGAAAGAGGAAAGGACGAATGTGTGCTGCTGGCGGGTAAGCATTATTATCGTTATAAATTCTGAGTAAATATTTAATATTCGTCTCTTAGGTTGATCGGAATGGGAGTTGATCATTCTCGATCGTCGTCAGGTTCACTTCTACCCCCAGGATCTCATATAAGGTGAGATATCCAGGACTATCAGGTGTATAACTACAGCAAATTCAGGCAGTAGTTCAAAAAAAAAAAAGACATAACCATTCTCATTCCAGAACCTCTTCCGGTCCTTTCGAACAAACAATCCTGGATTCGGCAGCATTACTGTCGGAAATTTCAAATCCTTATGCTAGTCGTCCCTCGGTCTCATCAGGTTATCACAATCTCTTTCAATCCGAAAAACGAGAGGGTACCGACGGTGACAACGTATGGAATGTGTGATATTTTGGGTTTTTTCTCTCTCATGTTCTATTATTATTATTTTGAAAAAAAAAATCGTGTTCTGCTATTTCTCATGGGTCGCCCATTTTGGGCATATTTGCCATAATATAACATAAATTTTAGAATATTTCTGATCATAGAGCATTTAATAGAGGGTAGATATTCTATACTGTATTTATTTTTTCGTCTTATTAGTTGCAAAAGCAAAGGTTTTTGGCAGAATTGATAGTGGGAGCGGCGCAAAATTGCGACATTTCTATTAATTCTGCTTTATCCTTACTACAGTATGCATTTTGCTTGTTGTTATTACTGGCTATATTTTAATCGAATGTTGTTTGGTTACATTATTATTCAGATCCATCCGAGTTGCCAAATGTTCTTCGTGTATAATTGCCGCCGCATGTCATATTTCTACTTATTATGCTTAATGCTCATCGTTTTTTTTTTCTTCATTCTGTCCATAGATTTTTGTTATTTCTACAGCAGTTGTGGTTCTTCCTGTTATGCTTGTTTCTGGACCCTGATATTTCAGGGTGAAGTCACTGATTCGCGTGCCTTACACCAAACTTCTAAGCTTATCCATTAAAATGGTTTCCAATGAAATATTTAAGTGAAAAATTTATTTCACAATTCTTATCACAATGTCACATAGTTTTACAACATTCAAAAATTGAAATAAAATTCTGAGATCTATTGTATTGACAAAATGAACAGCATAAGATACAATATAATCAGATGGTAAGTAGTAATGTAGTGGTAGGAGTTGTGAAAAGTGCAATATGAAATGAAAAGTGGATTATGTTTAGTGCTACGACAGATTTCTGGGATTTCCAGGATTTCATAAGAAATTAATGGATACGATAATGTTTCTGATTCATTCTACCGTAGCACCTTACACTATAAAATAGAGGTTGTAAAAGTACTGAGCATCGACAATAGTTGGCACCGTGTTTGATAGATAATTTCTGCACAAAAGTAAGAAAAAAAAAACACACACCTGGAGTGATAGTAACATGGATCGAATATTCGATATGAACATCATATGAATCTTGAATTAATTCCAAAAATCCAAAAATATCGGTCACATCGTTATCAATTGAGTATTGTTTCCGTGTGTGATAAATTAGGAAAAGTAACGTAGGAACGTGATCGTTGTGACACCTCGCAATACCGGATATTTTCGTTCAAAAGAAAAAAATCGTAAACACTTTTCGATCTCTTCAGCTCAATATTTTGGATGGAACACATTAAAAGTTCGGTTAAAAATACACGGTCGGAGCACCGTCCTGGGTGGTTACCGTAACCGGTACGAGATGAGCTCCGGCGGTTCTCTTTGGTGCCGGTGATTTTGCCGCTTCAAAATTCTTCTCCTTATCAGCGTTTACAACGTAATGACGGCTAAAATATTTGAGAAAAAAAATATGATTATTTAAAAGCTGATTTCACAAAAAGCTGTGACGTTAGAAAAAGCTGCATTGTAATAGTATGTATGAGAGAAATGTGTTGTGTAAATTCTCTCATTCATCGACGGACCCACATCAAAGCAAATGCATAACATTATGTTGTTAAAAAAAATACATATGTATTACAAATTGGTTAGCATCTACCTGGTACCACCGGGCGTTGTGCCAGTTATAGTGATTCCGTTGTCGTTTGCTGTGTTCATCCAACAAATGTTAGTTCGTTTTTGACTCTTCCATCTGTAAACGAGGAATCTCAACGATGTTGATATTCCTCACTTGTAGCTCAATCCATAATCATTTATATGAAATTCCCTTTTTTTTCTGGTGCCGTATAGCAATGCAATGTGAACAAGCACAACATATACTGCTATAGAATGCTTTTAAAGGCAGTGTACCATAAAAATGACATTGTTGAGATCTCTCCACGAAAATATGGGGTTAAGAGGTAGATAAATCAAAAAGGACATGTGAAACTGCTCAATCGATCAAACTTTCCTACGAGACACTTAATGACGCGCTCATTATGCATACGCGTCGGTTCCCTCAACTTCCTTTTCATTAGTTTTACTTGAATACAGGTTGCTGAGCAAATCTCATTGATTTTCGTCCGCTCGCTCGCAGACGCGGCGCGTCGAAAAGTGTCTCGTAGGAAATTCGAACACAAACATTCTTTCCCACGGCATTTTTCAGGGCGATTAGGGGGAATTGAGTGCGGACGCGCGTATACTCGTGATCTACACCCTCAGCCCTAACTTTTCGTGGAAAGTGGATTCCAAAATTGTCAGATTATGTGGTGTACTGCCTTTATTCTGCCTCGATTATTCTATATCTTGATGTGACGAGATTGATAACTATTAAAAATTGGGTAAATGAATTACTAGTTGGATTTTTCGATAGCAGTACATGTGCGCTAATAAAATTATTAACATTAAGCTGTTTGTGATGGTGAACATGGACTAAGCTGAGCATTCATGCAGTAAATATAAGGTTAAACTTACACATAGTGTACCTTCCTGAACACTATCACCAATAATAATGCGAAGATTAGTGCCAAAATAATAAGAATTAGAATTGTCAGCACAGATGTGGAAGAAACGGCGAATGATGGATTTTTGACGGTAATCTGTAATGAAAACATTCTAATGAATGAATACTTGTTATTATTCTGTGATTAATTTCGAATATAACAGAATTTCTAGAGATTTGCGTGAAAATCCATGAGAATTTAGCACATAAACGTTTTTGAAGACATAAAATTTACTGGAAAATTTTCGAAAAAAAAATAAAGACAAAAAAGGTAGATACATAGAGGATACTAAATTGAAAAGGTCTTCAACTTTTTTTTTCTGAATCCTCAATAGATTTGGATTCCCCATTTTTATAGTAGAAGTCCTCTATAAGGTAAATGATGGTAATAGATCGTAATATTTTTGAATATTTTTTTGGGGAAACAGCATTAGTGAAGATTTTATAGGCAACAAAAAAAAAATATGTGAAAATATTTGCCCCCATTGAACACTGATACAGAGTGTACAGAAGATTAACGTGATAACGAATTCAAAAGTTTTGTGGATGTTTTTGCGAACACTTTTTCTATTGTCCTCATTTTGTGACCTAATTTAATGGTGTAACGTTCGAAATAGTTAAATTGTTAGGAATACGTTGACAATTTTCTCTAACACTCATGATATTGCGGAAATTTCTGGAAAATTGTTATGTAACTCATTAAAAAATTTTTTTTCCTATATAATTTACCTTAGCTACACTTGTAGCTCCATCGTCACGAGAGGCAAGAACAACCAATTCACAAATTGCACACGGTGGACGAGTATCCGGTTGAAGTCGTACAACTCCTTCTTGATCCACGAAAAAATATCTGAAAATCTCGAATTTCTAAGATAGCATTGAAAATGTTAGGAAGAACCCACAAAAACTCATCTGATCCATGATTTGGGAGGATGAGGTTAGAGTTGTTGAAAGACGGTAATGCACTCACTGATTTAAATTCATAAGCCTATAATTAGGCTTCTGTTGTCCACGAACACTAATTGTTCCAAGTACTGGCAAGGAGCCAATTTGAAGATGATACTCAGGTTTTTCAAATTCCATTTGCGCACAACAATCGGATTCCGTTTCAACAACAACAGTCAATTTCGCTTTGGTAGTCTTAAATCAAGGATTAATCCTCAGGAAATTAAATAGAGAGGATTTATGGGAAAAATTAGTGCGGATCATTCACTAACCTCTATCCTATTTGTAGCTAGTAATTCGTATTGCATTATTCCGGATTTCACCTTCGGCAAACCGGCAAATGTCACTTGACCGGTTGTTTCACCTACAGCTACGACCGCATTTACATTTCCAAGCGAATAACGTACTGCAGAACCCTAAAATCCGAGTATAAACCAGATTTTTCCATCATCATTGGGGAGACAAGCATCCGACAAACGGATACGTTTCTTTGGATACAGCGGCTAAGCTTCAAATGTTTGCTGCTATTACAGCTTAACTACGACATTCGGATAAACTCTTATGTGGAATTGATGTTTTTTGTGGACAACAATTCATCCATAATGATTAGAATCTCAACATGCGAGGAAATTGCTCGGAACTACTTTGGAAATTTCCTAATTTTCAGATAGGAATAGTCTAGCCATTTACTTTCAAAACTTAAAAACCTCTAATTCTTTTGGAGTTTTCTTTTTTTTTACAAAAGATTTAAGGAGAGGAGTAAGAAAATTCAACGGAAACCAGAAAATAGGTCCATAGCATAGCCATTTTTTTACCACAACACAACTTGTTCGTTTCAGAGCTTGCCATTTAAGTAAGCGCACTCAAATAGCGAATTCTGGAGCATTTAAAGGATTTTCTCAGGATAAAAGAAGCCTAGTGCAGCGTTTTTTTTCGGTGATGTAACAGTAAAAAACCTATGGTTCTTATAAAAATATTTTCTACTCAAATACGAAAGATGTCTTCGGTTTATAAGTTGGTAGAAAATTTCAGGGGACACGTTAATTATAGAAATAATGAAGAGTTTGATTGTTACCGTGTTCCAGCAGCTGAACAGAAGAGTAATGATTGTATGGATTAAGGTCATCAAATGGTAAAAATTATTTAAATTTCTCAAAAATTTATCTGGTCTTTTGGGAAGAAGACGTTGCAGCAAAATTCGGAACTTTTGCAGTGAATTATTCTTTGACTCTGTAAGTTCTGTCGTGTAAATAACTAATAATTGCTGCAATGTACACGTGTAAAGTAATAGAGTTTTCTTCGATTGTAAAGTAAGAAAAAAAAACGTTTTATTTTCCGGATTTTAAGTTTTAATGATTGAAAAAGGAAAAGAATAAAGTTATAACGCAGCAACCCTTTATACTCACCCTCAACGATTAGGCGAGATAATGGATCTAGAAGATTAAAAACGTTTATGCGTCTAAAAAATATTCTTCAACGAATTTTAAACATCCCTCTTTAATATTGTCGTTGTACAGAAGTTTTAGATGTAAGATTTTGAGAAATAAGCAGGCGACGACATCGATTAAATCGCTATGAATTGGATTTCGTTTTCGAAAGTTAACGGAAAAGCCCGCCAGAATGAAAAAAACAGGGTAATGATAAGAGGAGCTATAAATTGTGAATGAGGAATAAAACTTTTTTAAAAACGCAGTTTTGTGTTCAAGAATAATTGGATGAACAAAAAAAACATCAGAAAAGCATATATTTCAGTACTTAACTGCGGAAAAACTCGCTAGAAATGAAAAGAGTTAGAAAAAAAGGCTGTAGAAAAATGTACAACTAATCGGAAAACTTGAAAAGTCGGAAGAAGAATTTCGGAGAGTTCTCAGGAATAGAGGAGGAGAGATAAACAACAGAATTTGCATTGTACACGAAAAATTAGACAAAAATCAGGAATAAGTCAGAAGAAATCACAAAAATCAATCAGAATGCAGGACGTAAATGCACTTGGTGTGGAAAAAAAAGTGATCAATATAATTAAAATAAATCTAAATGGACGTAAACGGGTGGAACTTTGAGACGCAACATTTTTTTCGGAATACCACTATAATCCATAAACAAAAACCATCTCTGCCTTTGCAATGAAAACTCTGTCTCTACAATGAAAATATTTATGAAAAAATATTTCTTATCCATATTCCGTATACTAGAAATGTACAACGTTTATCCGTCTCTGTCTTCCCGACGATATAATCGCTTCACTTGCCGTTTCGACTTTTCTTTTAAAACCTTTGTTAAAGAGACTGGATTGAAAACAGTCGTAGTCGACATTTCTTTTGTAAACAAGCACATTTCTGGATTTTACGATTTTTTAGTGACCGTTCGAAAAGAGAAAAGATACCGCAGATTCGAAAAAAATAAAACTTAAATTATTATTCATAAAAGATAGACTAATACTAACTAGAAGTTAAACTAATTTTTTAATCTATCAGTGAAGCTAAAAGTGGTTCATGTGTGTTATTGCGTATCAAGTCATTTTCAATCCCTTGATAAAAACAAGGATTCTCGAAATAGTGAACAGTAGTCGAGACAAAACTCAAATTTCACCAAAACATCGTTGGGAAATCAAGAAAACCATTAATTGTGATATTTTTTTTTTGCTTTAAATACTCCACATAATTTCGTTAAACCTTCAAAAAAGTGCAGCTCCATCATTCAGTTTTGTGAACTCGTGAAATATTTCTGAAGAGAATCCACTATATGGGTAAACACATTTCTCACAACTCACAATAATCTAACATTCAAGATTATTATATTCAATATTTATGGATTTAATTATGTATTTAAAAGTTTGTCAAATTTTTCTTAATGGAAGTTATGTGAACACTATGAAAAAGAATTTCATACCTGACTTGAAAAAGCCTTTACAGTAAGCAGTACAGTATGAAGTGGCATCGCTGGTGTTATCTGTAACTTATAATTCATCCTAATCCGGAATTAATATTACTACATCATAACATCACTAATAAATACAAATATAGTAACATTCATATTCCCTACCTTGAGCGAATATGAATCGTATTCGAAGCGTATAGATTTTTCCAGATTCAAAGAGAGTATTGCCGTAGCGTTCATATCCGGATTGTTCTTCTCACGTGCCTAAAAAAAGTTCCCGTAACTAAAATTCGTGAAAATTTTCTATGTCAAAATCTGTAAGAAACCTAAACCATGAGAATACCATAAGAATAGAAGAAACGTTATGATAATTGCTGTTAGAGACGATGGGACGATGAAAAAAAAAGAAATAGCTTCAACGGCGCCATTCAAGGTCGGGTTCTCTCGGCAATTACGACCTATCCTTGATTTTTAGTCATCATAGCTTTGGAATTGCTGCCATAGCTATTTAAAATTCCATATTCTTTGTATTATTATTATTATTATTATTTTATTTTACTTATTATTATTTTATATTTTATATTCTTTTATATTTTTTAAGCGGTTCACTTACGTAAACAAAGAATGTTGCACGTGGAGGTGGTGGAGGAAGTTTCACTGTGATTTTACCGTCTCGATCGATAAGAAAGTTGTTCGAAAATTCTGGAACAAATTATTTAAACTAGATCCATAGAGTCTTTCCTTTTAATAACAGTTGTTCTCCTACTACATTTAGTTTGATTCTTGAAATTTAAATGCAAAAAAAAAACGATGAGGGAGGCGAAATAAAAAGAAAAAAAACTAAATTAAAATTTATCATAAATTCGTGGACGGATTAACCAGTCTGTACAAGTTTGGAGTGATTCTCCTCAAACATTTCCCTCAAGAAAAATATTCACCTCCAAAAATCCCATATTCAATGTCATCATCCAATTCATCACCGTCACGAGCGTTAATTGCCTCCGGTTCAATGACTAGCACATCGTCCTGTAATCATAATTATAATTACATATAATTAAGGTTTATTAGAAAATTAACTTCTTATATTGTTAACTTGCTGATTTCACATTTATATATTGAGATTCTTCACCATAATTAAATCTAATGCTAAGGAATAATAAGATTTATTATGCTGCCTATTTGCCCCATTACTCGCGAAAGGAATTGGGAGGCGCTAAGCATATAAGAAGATTGTCAGCATTAGCATTACGGGAACAAATCTATAAGGTTTATTAGAAAATTAGAATAAAGATAAAAATCCAGAAATAAAGATCCAGAATTCCTAGGTACGGTAATACATTTTATGAGATTGTTTATCTGTCGTGTCTAGCATTTTTTTCCAGAAATTTTTAATATTTTAGTTTACAAAATTTTGTTAAGTTTGTTTACTAGAATTATACAGATCATAGCTCATTTTTCATTCATCACTTTTTTCTCCGGTAATTTTCTTATTCTCCCTATATCCTTGTATGCAAACAATGAAGTGTATCTAGAAGGTTTGGCCAGCAGCCTCGGACGTTCCTTAATTAGCACAAGGATTGGAGTACATAGGAGCGCATGCTATTCTAGGATCGCAATATCAATAAAGGGATAGGCATAGCTTCTTGGACCTTCTCGGAACTTTGAAGGAGATTTTTATAGAAATGAAGGGCGAATGGTGGCCATTAGGAACTTTTAAGACAATATTTATAGGCCTAATGAAAAATAACTATTAAAAAAAACTCGTAAATAGAAAAATTGTAATGTGAAAAATACGACGATTTTTTTTTAGCAAGAATTGAATGTAATATTATACTATAATTTTAAAGAATTGAAATTCAAACTAGGTAATTGAATCATATTAATCGAAAAATAAAAAAAATATAAAATTAAAGAAAATAAAAATGAATTGAAATGGAATCTCTTCCACTATCTGGAATTTTATATTAGTTAGCAATAAATATCATTGTATTTTTTAACTATATCATTACAATAGAAAGCATAAAAAAGTAATTAAGGTGTAACTACTTACTTTAATAGTTCGACAAGTATAATACTGTCTTTTAAAATAAGGTGGACGATCATTAACATCTTCAACAGTAACATGAAGTGGAACAGAAGACGATAACGAAGGTTCACCCTGATCACGTGCTTCTAACGTCACGTCGAATTTCCGGATTTTTTCATAATCGATACGGCTCTGAATAATATTTTTTTTTTGTAGATTTCGCTTAGATAAAGATAAAAATTACAATTACCTTGACAGTAACTACCGGTCGGAATGGGTCAGCTATTTCCAGAAGATCTGAGTGAGGTCCAGCGGCTATAGAATACAATACAAAACTATTTGGACCAGGCTGATCCCGATCTGTGGCTTCAAAATCAGCAAATACAATAGTTCCTGAAGAATACGCATAAATCGAATAGTTCCAGAAAAAAAAAAACTATCAAATAATACATCCGAAATCCTACCTATAGGTAGTTCTTCCTTAATAGTAATATTATATTCTGTAGCATCAAATATAGGTGCATTGTCGTTCACATCTTGGACGGTAACAAAAACTGATATATTAAGCTAAAAGAGATTTATTTGTAGCTTATGCAGACAACAAACAATGAGTCTAGTAATGTACGGTAGGTCACCTGACTAAAATCACTGTCCAGATTCTGTGATGTGCACTCGACAACAAGTTCAAACTTCCCCTGACCCTAGAAAAAGGATCTGATAAATATGGGAATTTCTATTATTTATATGCATGCATATGTATGTTTAGTACGTTTGTTTTCTGGAAGAATTCGTGGGCAACTGTTCCTATTTGTCTTCTGCCTCCATAAAGGCTTCCTAAGAAATAACTCACCACCTTATGAATTGAGGATCTTCTAAGTGGTCAGATCACTCTAAATCTAAATCATCTGATTCGTACCTCGTCTCGGTCGAGTTCCTTTTCGATAACAAGATCCTTTGATCCTGGCAAAATGTGTGCTATTTCTTCACCTTTAACAACTCGTAACTGGATGTCTGGTTTCGCACCATCCGTCTTGCCCTCGATCGGCAAATGTCCGATAACCTCACCTGAATCAGCGTAGAAAAGTTAGAGGAAATGTTGTTTGATCAACTACTTTTCTTTATTACTAAGAAGTACCAGTAGAAATTCGTCTATGGATTTTACCAAATTCTTCTCCAGGGCCATTCTGGGCAACTTATTCTGTAGCACATAATTTTGAGGATTTTGAGATGAGTAAAGCAAAATTAACGAGTTAGAAAATGATTCAAGTGCTTACAAAACCTTCAACACTGAATTTTAAAAAAAGTTCTCAAATGGATAGAAAAAAAAATCCACCAATTTTGTTGCCTTTCCTACGGAACAATTTTAAAAAGTTTCGAAGTAACCTCGCTGTAAATGCCAATAAGTAGTTGTAAATAAGGTTGTCTTTGAATTACCTCGTCTCTCCAAGTGCTAACACAAAAAAAGTTTAAGAGGAACACAAGAACATCGAACAGTTTTTGTGTTTTTAAACATACACAGTAACAGACTTAAAAAAGTCAATGAATCATTTTAAAAAGAATAGTTCTAAGATAATTCACCCCGCGAATTAATTCGATAAACATAGAATCCTAGAGAATCAGGTTGTTAAGGTAAAACTAGGGATGTAACCTAGTTCAAAATGGAAAATTTCATTAAAAATTCTTCAAAATCCCCCAAAGTCTTTAAATTTTTTGTTTTTTATTTGCAATAAATGATTAATTTCATGGACTGAATATTCTATCTCTATTGAGAAAATGGAAAAAAAAAATTGGAAACGCACAGTTAAGCTGGTCAGGGATAGAAAATATTTTTCAGTGAAAAACGAGGACAACTGTCACAGAAAGTACAGCGGAAGCTTACAGTAGTGGATGAATGTGATACGAATAATAGAAAACTTATCACAAAAAAATAAAATAAAATAATAAAATAAAATAAAGTAATAAAATAAAAAATTTTAACTTAACTAATTTGATGGAGTTAAATCCTCACGAGTTATGCAAATCAAGAGATTTGTCATCTGAAGCTTGATTATCAAAATGATCCAGATTTAATGAGTTGAGGTCTAATTAGAGAACACTACGAACAAATATTTCTCGGTAAAAAACACATTTTTGTAGTGTAAATGTCAGAATATAGGAAAAGGACAAAATTAATTATTAATGAAAAAGAGGGAAAAGCTAGAAATGAAGGAAATTTCGTGAAATTTCAACATAAAAATATAATGAAAATATAATAATACAAAAAAATGTAAAATTATGTCGTTGAAAATCCCTCAGAAATCTTCAAAGTTCGTTCTGTGAAATTTTATTTACAATATAAATTGATAGAGTAAGCATTCTAGAATCCTTGAAGATGAGGATATGATTAGGAAATTGTACTGTTGTGCTGTAAATAACAAAAATGAAGACATAAATCCACTGATTTTACGATTAGAAGCTTAAAATATTAAATGCAATCATTAGAGCAAATCAATCATGCTTAAAATATTGTAGTAAGAGGATTTATTCGATTCTGTAGTGGAAACATTTCAAAACATCACTTTCCTGATCTTCTTCTTCTTCTTCTTCGTTTTTTTTTCGAAACCATAACCGACCACATTATCATTGCGGATATGTACTTTACTCGTAATATGTCTGATAAATCATCATCATAAGAGGGGAAATGATATGGCGGCATCTTTTACATCCTTCTACGCGAAAGGTCTTTCACACCGGTAAACCATTAAATGATTCGAGTTTTTTCTTTTTTTTTTTGGTGAATGGCTCACCACCTGATCAGACGAGGTTCTCACTCTATTTGTGAAAGAATCGTGACCATAAAAGTACGTAGACAATAAACCCAAACAAAACGTTTAACAAATTGAAATATGAATTTTTCACTAGGATACGATGGTCATCCGGCTTCAAGCAACGTATTTCCCTCTCATTAACTCAAATGTTGATTGAGATGGGGATAATCTGAATGTAATCGTTAGTTAGCGTAAATTATTTGTTTGGTAGCGGTTTAACCACCTTCCAGTGCAGCGATGATAATTACCATAATCAGGTGCGATTTGTCGTCTCGCGACCTCTTCGGGGTGGGCTGACGGTGAGAATTTGTACGGATAACGATGTTTGCTTGATTGTTATAGGAAGGACATATGCCGTAATCATAGAAATCTCCCACTACAACATCATTGGACCGGATTTATAATGGCCCCGCTATTCTTAAGAAGAAATTACGATGTTACGTGTCGGTATACTAATAAGTTCCTCCCCTCCTCCCCCCCCCCGTTAATAATCACACAGTTTAAACGATTCGCCCGTAAATTCGTGTGCACAAATTACAAACCGTCAACGGACGACTAACCGGGTTTCACATCTTCCACGACCGATAAGTATACGGCACTTCTTCCATTTTCCAGTAAACATGATAAATTAAATTCGATAAGCAGTAGATAAATGAGGGATACGGATCGTAAAATCATCGTCGATTCGTGAAAGTCGTGAATATAACGAACAACTTTGTTCTGAACAGCCTAAACGAAGAAATAAAAGGAGGAAGCGGAAGGAAAAAAAGGGAATAGAGAGAGCGGAAAAAGGAGAAAGGAAATTTCGAAAACACAGATATTCCAGAGAATTCTCAAGGAATTAAGGGGTAAGATCCGAGAGAATCAAATAATAAACTCTAACGAGAGTTGGATTCAACCACACAAACAAGATATGTAATGATTTGTCCACACGAGAGGTTCGGTGCGCGAGCGTGGGGGGCTAGCCGTGATAGCTGCTGACCACTCCCCAACGAACGGCCGCCCCCCCACCCTCCTCAGACATCCCCCCCCCTCCTCCCCACCTCGTTCCCCTCACTAACCAAACCTCACCCCTCGTCTTTCTAAGCAAGCAAACCGCCACTGAGAGTCAAGAGCAGCACGATTGGCAGACTACAGAATCAAACAATAGATCCCCTCTTACGGAACCATAACGGTCCGTTCGTCGTCGAGCGCAGATATTTGGGGAAAACGCTAAACAGGAAGCTTAACGCTTTATCACATTAGAATTTTTCTTTTCAGGATTATTTTCTGTCAATTATAACCGAAGCAAATGATCTCTGGAAGAAAAAATAAATTTAAAAAAAAAAAAACGCTGCAAGTTAACTAGAGAAACGGATCGTTAAAATATCACATTTTATTAGAACGATATCATCATTCAGCTCGTCTACAGACTCAATTTACAACGTCAATATTTTAGTGCAGTAATTTTCTGGAGTGGAAAATTAAAGCACTCACGGCTACATTCAAAAGAATCTCTTATGAGTACTTTAAACTAAGTTAAAACACATTACATGATCGTTGAAACAGTGATTTCCTTGAAATTACACGAAAATCACTTAAAATATCGTGAAAATTTATTCAACTCTTCAAAGTGCTCTACCAGAAAAAATATTTTTAAATTGTTCCAAATCCAGTGCTTCCTGTGGACCCATTTGGATCCATTTAGGATTGAGTTTTTATCGATGTACATTCGTTCTACCTCAATAATCCCTCAAAACAGGTTAGAGAATATTTGTTGATATTCATTTTTCTTCCCATAAGAGATTTATTCTACTTATAAGTAGAAAAAAGGTTGCGTTTATTTAAGGAAACTTTTTCTAAGCCATAGTTCCAATAAATTTGAAATATCCCTAGTTTTTATATGTTTGTATGGAAATAATCGTGTTCTACTCAACACCTCATCCATAAATTCATGATGCTTAGCTGATGATCGCTCCATTGACGTAAATTGCGCTAATTCAAGACGATTTTAGTTCGTGAAACGTTCGAATTAATTAGGAACCCGTTTAAATGTGGTTTTTTTTCTTCCCCGACGAATTGCAACTCATATCTGTCATCGCAAGCACGGATCAAAATCTGCAAAAACATGATGTTAATGGGGAGATTTCAAAGAGAATTATTAAGTGAAACTCCTATGAAAATACTATTTGAAGATTTCAAATTTCTAAGAAGAAAATTACAGCAATTTTTCAAGCATACACTCTAAGAACATTTTTTTTTGTTTGAAATTTGTTGTCATCACTCTCAAAATCTCCCTGTGAAGTATTTTAAACAATAATAAATAATTTAATAATAATTTTTAATAGTTCCTGTAACTTATGAAAATAGCTACAGCTATGTTTTAGTTTTGTTTTATTCGTGCTTGCTCTTTTTTTTAAATAGAATCCTTGTATCCTCGAACAATTCTTGGACGCCCACAGCAATAAATTTCAATGTAAACAATGTTGACACGTTTTAGGTACACACGATAGTATAGATATAGGAAAACTTCTTTCCAGTATTATCGTCATAATTTCGATTTTTTTTTACTTATTTGTATTTGTTATTTGTTTATTTGGATAAGAATTATAAACCTTTAAGTGTAGCGTTAAGAAATTGGTCGCTCATGCATTCAAGATCTCAGTTAATAAAGCTTTATGAAATTTATTCGATAATTTGGAATCTTTAAAAAATAAGCAGAACTTTGTCTGTGACTTAAAAGCTTGAAATATGTCTGAAAGAAAAAAAAATATCAGAGATTTTTTTTTGTTGAGACGTAATAACGGTACTGAAAGCATTTAATCCACAAAAATGTCCACACAAAAAAATCACCCACCTTTTCGAACAATTTTGCCAAATGCACTATTCAGAGAGTACCTTAAAATATCCCGGTTTGCATTTGAAAATCCTGACAACGCTTAGAATATCTTTTGAATATGGGTAGTTCTGCTTCTTTCTCTTCTTTAGTAAAATTATAAATGTAGTGGGTTCCTCTGAACCTTCTAGTTCGCAAGGATTTTTTCTCATTGAGAAAATTTTCTTCGGGAAATTCCCGTTTGCCGGAACTGACTATGAATCCACTCTTGTCCAGATTTTTTTTTTTCGTCACATCGCTAGACGATATGGATACCTGAAAGACACTTGAGGTTTGTCGAGTCGCAAAAGTGTGTTGAAAATACGTAGTGCAAGATAGGGATGTTACAATTTGCAAAACTAATAAAAATAGTAAGAAAAAGTGAAATTTGAGTAGATACCGATACTGGCTAATGGATCTAAAAATACTCTTCCAATTTCTATCATAACTATGAACACACACAGTAGCAGAAATATACAAGTTGAACTGCTCAACAAAGTCTTGTCACTTTTCATATCTTTCTGGATCCTACGGATCCGTCTAAAGGAGTTATAGAAGTATAATAATAGTAGCTCTGAGCATATATGTGAAATTATGAGAAAAAATTTTAATTCCTATTTTTACAATTTTTATAATTCTAATTTTAAATTTTTATAAGTACATCCTTTATTAAAATTACAATTATTATCAGCAGAAATATAAGATGTATGCATTATTATCCTTAGCGAAAATATATACAATATTGCTAACAGGGTGAAAAAATCTGAAGCACTCTTAGTAATTTTTTAATCAACTTTATAACAAATATAATTAACGAAAATTATTTTAACTATTAAAGCAAATACAGATTTTTAATACTTATATAAATCAACGTAGTACCTCGTAGTATTTCTTAAATTAGCTGTAACACTGAGACACCTGTCTAGAGTTACATTCATTATTTTTAATATATTATTATGTTATATATTTTTAATGATTTTTTAATTACTAGCCTATATAATTTGTATGTTTCTGGAAGTACAATTACGGAATATTCATGCTCGAAAAAACAAATTGTTACACTAGTAGGAGTAGATCAAAATGATTGAAATTCTCGAACGTTACTAAATTTTTCCGCTTGAGAATACTCAGGAGAATCGGATCACCTTGGATGCGCTGAGTTGGGTATTAGTGGGGGAGGGGGGTGCGAGGGGGAAGATGGATGGGGAAGCACTAGCGCGATATGATGTGGTTTTGCGTGGAATCATTATTGTAGGCCAAATGTAATTAGGGCCTCATATGCAAACGCAGCAAACAAGATTGCCGATGATGGTTACGCACATATTCGTACGAACGGTCCTTTTCATACCCTCCCCTCAATCTTTTAAAGGTGGGAATAAATCCTTGTCCGAAATCCGAAGCATGAATAAATATAAATTAGTTCAAGAGCATCTACATTTAGAAGTACTCAATACACACTCCGTGATATAAAAAGAAGATTTGAAACGGGAAAAAAGAAAAATCTCTGCTAGATATACACTTAAGGAAATTCATCGGATACGGTATTAGCAAAGTTCAACACTTAACACGCATGATTTGTTTGTTTGGCGATGGTTTTTTTTTTCGTTGTTTACCATACAAAGCATGAGCACTCAAGTAGGAAAAGCTGTGCTAAATCGCCTGGTGTTTTTTTTTTCCCCGTTGCCTGCGTTTCGGATAGATCCTTAGTTGCTTCACTCAGTACACAATGTGAACAAGTGTGATGATGTGAGTGTGGTAAAACCTCGACTCGACTGTTCCCTTCTCTCTTCTTCTTCTTCTTGTGGATTCTTGTCGTTTTAAAATTTCCACATTTTCCAGACACCTCTCAACTGAATAGCACAGGATTTTGAAAAATCCGGTGTGTAGGATTTGCTTAGTCCACAGCTGTTGAATTTGTGCTATAGGAACAAAATTTTCGAGAAATAAGATAGAATTCCGTTTGAAATCTTTACTACTGTAGACTGATCCATTACTTAGAACAATCCAGATATGTACTTTTTGGTAAATGTGGAAAAATTTTGAATTTTAAGGAATTTTTTTTCCACGGATCTAGGAACGAAGTTCCCTAATGCCTAATAATTGCAAAAATTATACATAATAGTTTTTAATAAACGTGTTGTTCGCCTAGGTAGAGGCAAAACGATCCATCCTTTAAATTTGAGCCTCTATCCTTTTTCTTAATGAAGTCTTTTAAAGTTTTATTGCAGATAACCATTTTTAATGGACAACTTGAGCTCATCATTTTTGGATGGAAAAATCATTTCAGGATTTATTTGACCACATTTTTTTAGTATTTATAATTATATTGTAAGGAGTTCTACATAACCGACGGCGATAAAAACATCTTGTAGAACTCACCTGGATGTTATCTGAGTGTGTGGATAAGATCAGTGTCCGGTCAAATTTTACATAAGGAAACTTTAAAAAATTCATAGATAATTTTCTTAAAGACAATACAGCATGTTTCACTTCAGGATCGCTGATTTAAGGATAATCAGGAATCTTTGTAGATCAATATCAATATTTTTGAGGATTTTTCAAAGATTTCCTAGGAACTGATCGCCTGAACTTAGAAATAGCGCTACTCTTCACAGGATTCATGAACTGAATTCATAAAAAAAATCAGCGTTATCGATGAAAATTTAAAAATCCTCTTCTACCCTTTTCAATCTTCCAGAAAAAAACTTTTCTCCATAGCCTATCACCTTGCCGTATATTCCCACGCTCACGCCGAGGAATACCATATGCAAATAAACTGGTGTCGTCAAATTTTTATAGGACAAGCGATCTTGAGGGAAATAGTTCTAGGCAATTAGATTCTGTCAGAAGGGAAAAAAAGCAATGAAAGCCAACAGAATCTTTCACAATCTCGTTGTTCAATTCGGGATTATCCAGATTTCATGGTGAAATCACTTTTTTTTCTCATTGTTCCACCACGATACCGAAATCGGTGGTCAGAGAGCGGCGATGTTACGCTAATGACCGACTAAATGAGAGGTGAATGAGAGGGAGAGTTAAAAGGTTGGTTGAGCGCGGTCGGACTCATTTGTCTTGTATGGATTGTGTGTGTGTGTGAGTGTGTGTGTATGTCTACGTGGCTGTGCGAGTCTTCAGAAAACAAACAACGTTGATCAACGCGAAAGCCGAGTTGTCCTCTTCGAACGAAATTCGATATATGTCGCGCACAGCACAACCGTTCGTTGACCAACAAGTCGACGTCGACGTGCATCGAACAAATGAGTGAGGAAAATGAGTACGGTACCGCCGCCTTAGACCATCCTTAACGGTTAATTAACAGTAACAATACTCCATGTACGATTTTCAATGCACCTCGACATGGTAATCTTTCAGTATTTGAGTTCTGTTGTTGAGGTATCTATCCGACACGAGCTTGTTAATATCCTTTATTCGTTTATTATTATATTATTTTTATTTTATTATTTTATTATTTTTTTATTATTATATTATTTTTATTTATTTTATTTTTTATTATTTTATTTATATTTTATTATACTGCTATGTTGTACAATAGAAGTACGTAATCCCATCCAGACTTTTAACCATTTGACCAACCAAAAAATCCTACTAAATAGAAATCTACCTCTACCTTTCTATTCATGGTAAAAATTAATCCTTTAATCCTTAATCCACCAATTATTAATTAAATTAAAAAATTAAAGTGATTACGAAAAAAATCTCCACAGTTCAGGAAAATTAAGATAAACCTCATTCTTATTTTTTTTTCGGATGAAAATCCATACTTAGTAGTAATTTTTGTAACGATCTCCTCCACGTTTCTATTTATGGTAAAACGTTATAGGAAATAAAGTTACAGAAATGATTCAACTCTAAAAAATTCTACCAAGTAGAAATTGTAATCCCAACTAAATTTTCCTTTTTTTTCCATTATAAATCAATACTTAACTAGCATAATATAGATAAGTAGTATTAAAATATTTTAAAGCATTACAATGTCACAAAAGTTTCTTTACACGGTCGTCCCGGTCGTCCACAGTTTAATTCACGGCAAACTGTAAGCAAAAAGAATCCACAATCTACATATCAGGTCGATCGACGGGGGTTACTGAGTAATCTGCTGACCATATTGTTGTTCGAAAAATGAAAATAAAATAAATAATATAGTACAATTGTAAATAAATAAATAAAAATATATAATAATGAATAATAATTAGCAAAGTAATCAAAATAAAGAAAAAAATGTCAAGAAGGTCTTGAGGACAATTTAACACTTGGCAAATTACTGTAGTAGTTATGGCAAAGGCAACTTGGTAGAAAACCGGATAATATTGGAATCAAATTACTTTATAATTACTTCAAGTCATTTCTTTAAGTGATTTGTCAGCAAATTTCTTTTTAATCAATAAATATCATTGAGAATTTCCTTCTAAAAGAGTATTTTCTTTTGTTTTAACTACATTTCAAACATCTTTGTCCTTTCACTACTTCATCGAGTTCTTTTTCGAGATATTCCTTTTCATCGTGTGAAATAGAGACAGTATGCAAACATTATAAGTGCTTCTCTATTCTTACATACACCTTTCATACAACCTTGAATGCGTAGAAACGTTTTTCTTGAACTTAAACTATGTTTACATAGGACATACTTGAGCTTTGTACTTGTATTTCAAGGATTTCGTGTATAATAATGGGACTATCACACCTCTTTTCACTTAACATGCGAAAAATCGGGAGCGAGTACATATAGGATCTTCTAGTTGAGGGGAAAAACTTATTAAAGGGAAATTATCTCTTCTCTGCCAATAAATTGGGTCCCGGTTTTAGTAAAGTTTGTAATTTTTTTTTATTTTTGTCTGTAAGATTCTCTGACTCGGACAAAGTGTGTTCCATTTTTTTAAATCTTTCTTTTCTTGTGCATCATTGGTGTATGTGAATAAATATATAAATAAATAAATTGTTTTGATCGTGTCAAATGAAGTAAAAATCATTTTGCATAACTTCATCATTTCGATTGAGTATTGTTGATAAAATATGATTTGAGTAATGCGGATTGAGTATCCAAGCTGACCAGATCGCATAAACAACTATATAGTATGAGCTGGGGTCATCCTGGGAATCGTGGACACTATGCACACCATCCAGTAAATCATTCAAAACTATTCTCTAACCTTAGTGATTCTCCGTTAGGACCTCGGCTAGTTAAACATTTCTTCTCAGTTTTACAAACCAGACAACAGGAAAATGCTGGTTTCTACCTAGTGGATCCACTTATCACAAAATCGCTATCCGGTTAGTTTCTGGATAACTGGTGAACGATGTTGTCTTTGTGTTGTTAGTACAATTCGACACGTGATGATTTTTCTCCGATCGTTACCACACATTTTCATTGCAGCATTTGCAGTAACACTTTAGGTTAAATAGAAATTCTGAAAAGAGAAAGGAAGTGGAGAAGTTTTTACTTTATCCTTAAAAGGAAGTGGAGAGGAAAGGAAAGAGTGGATGAAAATCTAAGTGTTACAAGGAAAAAAATCTAAAATAGAAAAAGCTTTCATATGAATAAATAGATGTGCTGCTTGCATGAAATACTACTTTTTAGGATCATTTTATTGTGCTAGGATTGTATTCTTGTACCTTTCATCTCTCGAAAATAAACGGATTAAATAATAAACTTACCGGTACTACAACAATCGGATCTTCTAGGATTTTGTACGGATTTTGCATTACTAAAAATTAGGAATTCCTGTTTCTGGCATTCATCTTCTTTGAGAAGAAAATCTTACATTCGAAAATTATAACATATCTTTCCTTGTCTACAAAATTTACAACCACAGTGTTAATTCATTTCTGCATTTATGGGAACATATAAAAAAACAGTATTTTTCAAAGTTCTTTCAAAAATAACACAATAATATAAGTTTTTACGGAACGACTTACTGCCCATTTGATATCCGGCATGATCATCGTTTTTGCTCGGACAATAGCCCGCGGACGCTAGATTATTCCAGATTTGCTCGAACGGCAAAAACGATCTGATTGAACATTTGAGGATTAAGATCATGTATAAAGAGATGCACTTTTATCTACATATAAAAACTGACTGGAAAAATACAAAAAGAGATAAGCTTACAAAAGTTTATTTGTTCGATTTTTCTACTGGCTCTAATCCCAGAAAATACAAGTATTTCCCACTTTGCAAGGATCAGAACAATGACTCCAATGTTCTCCAAAAACAATCTTTCAATTGGGATTCAAAGTAAATAAATAAATAAATAAACAAAATTAGGCATTCACCTCAATAGAGATCCGAGATCGCTTTCTCAGAGAGTTATCGGATCGATACACGTTTCGATAGCCCAGATCGATTGCTCGCACCAGAAATTTCTGGAATTGAGTGATCTAGAGCATCGTTTTTTCATCATCGGCTTATTTCTGTTTCTCTTTTGAAATCTTTTTGATCTTTCTAATGATCCAGGAAGAAGAAGCTGGGGATCTGCAAGGGAACATAGCTAAAACTCTGTTGTAATTTTAAAAATGATGAACACGATGACCTAAATAATGATGAGGATGTAGGTAATAATAGACAAAGTGAAAAACTTTGAAAGAAAAAACATATTGTCAAAATTTTCGTCTAAAAATCGCAAATGGTCCCTAAGAAGGAGGTTTTGAACAAGTAAAAAGGCCAAAGAAAAAAAACCTGGAAAATGTGAAGTTTTAACCTTCATAAGAGGATATACATAAAGGATAATAAAGATCTTCTTTGAATTAGGAAATATTCATTAAATAGACATTTAATGAGATTTACAGGAGATTTTAACTATTGTACAAGTTTAAACTGTAACTTCGCTCAGTAGGTCTTCATATATAGCCATGTATGACCTCTTAGTTAGGTTCATAGTAAGATAGGTTGCATCACATGGAAAGTGAACGGATTATTTATTTATTTATTTACTGGAAAAAATGTGTGCACTAAAAATAGATGGATTTGTCTATTTATTTATTGGATAGAAAATGGAGAAAATTGGCTGAGAAATTATTTATGTTTTAAAATTATCAAAAAATAGATAACAGACGAAAAGAAAATATTTAAAGCTGAACACTAACACATTTGAAGGAGATCAACGCAAAGAAATCGAATTCGAAAAATCGATAGAGTCCGATTGATGGAATTTTTAGTTCTGGAATTTCTGGAGGAAATTCCGTTGAGATCATTAGAAATGCTGGCTGTGGAAAGCATCTAATCACTCATTAAAAGTGCAAAATTTTTATTTACTAGAGTAAGACTTATTTGAAGTAAAACATTATAAGGATAGGAGTTAAGATTAAAATTTAGTTAATGAATTTAATTAAACGAAATAATGAACTCTTAAAGATCGAACAAGTTAATTACTTAAATTTGAACTAATACTCATGAGAATGAACGTAATGACAACACTATCAATGGAGTCAATCGATTTGACATCAAACAGTTATTTATTCGATAACATTGTCACTGTCATTGTCATCAATATCCGGACATTTACTGGACAAAGGTACACTTCAAAAGGTCCGAAAAGAGTTAATCTGGATTTGGAAAAATCGAAAGAGAACAAGTTCTGAGGTGATCATACATAGCTCAAAAGTTCTGGAATGATCACAATATGATTTTTGTGGCGGGAAACAACTTGCTGACCATCCATATCCACTGGGGGTAAAATTGGTTGTTTTTTTTTAGAAAAAATTTTTTCTAAAGCTTGCAAAACGTCTTTTCTTCCCATAATGGGCCTGGATCAAAGGTATAACAACTAAGGTACAATTATGTTTATTAAATGTACATTTTTAATAGGAAAACATTTAGGATTTCTTGTTAGAAGGCGAGAAAAAAACTTTGACTCCCTTCGTCCATCGATAACGCTGGTCACATCCACGGATTTGGCCGAGGAAAAATCAGGTTTGACTTATTTATCTCACTTAGTTATTAAAACATAGTATTTACTTACTATTTTTTGATACTTACTTATTTAACCTACAAATTTAAACAGAAATTTATTTTGGTAAATACTCTTACTATTTATACATATATTCTGCATGTATTCATACTCTTGATACTTCCTTAATAAACTCGTAATTAAATTATTTTGCTTACTATTTTATTTTATTTTATTTTACTGTTTTATTATTTCTACTAGTTTGTTTTTTATGCTCTGTGAACGAATCCTCGATAAAAAAATGATTTATTGGATAGAATCCATAAATAAATTTGACTAAATATTCATAATATAGTTCTTCTACAGTAGCATCTGTATTCATTACTCCACATATGTACAATTGATGTTATCGATTGCTTTGTTGGTCGCAAATTCGAGAACTTCCATAGATGTCTGGAAGAATATTCGTTTAAAAATGATAACACCATGTAAGCACAACTTTTTTTTACCAGTTTCACTCCTTCTTCGTAAGATTCTTCTGATGTCAATCCTGATTTTTCGTCTTCAGAAGAAATAGTATCCAGGAGTTTCCAGTAGCAGGTATCTAATCGTACGCTTGTTGTGAGTTTTACAATTTCATCCAATTTTTTCTTTTTTTCCTCGTTACTTTTGCTTGAAAAACAGTTTTTGAAACAATTTTCTGAGTGAATATTTGAGAACTAGGTAAGAGGTTGTTTTCTTACCTCATTAGTCTAGCATGTGATTTCATAGCACTTAGCAATCCATTCCTTAATCGCTCACCTTAAATAAAAAAGGATTAACTTCGATTATCCATTAATTCCTGAGCAGTTTGATTTGACTTGATTAAAACATCCAGCATTTAAGAGGAAATACCTCGCCATGGTTCCTTTATTACCATCTCCTTCAGTACTTCAAAAAGATTTCTTTTCTTCTTTTCTTGTCGACATTTTTTCTTCTTTTCCTTCTAAAATTCAATTCTTTAGAAAATATTCCCATGAATGTTATCCATATTCATTTCATGGAAAACTAGAAATGTAGGTCAAATCAAGCAGCAAATAATTTGACCTACCTTTTCCTTTCTTCTCATCACTGGTTTACAGTGATGCTTCAATTTACATGGATCAGACAAGAAATCCGTGCCGATCACCTGAAATATTTTCCTCGATAAAAATTTTGGAAGAGTTTTCCGCATGAGAAAAAGTGTCGACCCACTTTGATGATGGTAGATCCTGACCATTCAAGACATCCAGCACATACAAATGTTTTGATATCATTTTCAACTTTTGTGCATTTAAATCTATGCACCAACGATGATCCTGGAATTGCATAAAGAAGAACTTCACGTCTCCCATTTTTCCTTACCTCTTTTTCTCCCTTAAATTTCTGTCCTGGATCTTCTTCCTTTTGAACTTGAGTCGTCGTGCTAAAATTTGACAAGGTTCCTGGAAATTCTTTTAAATATAATAGAGGAGAAGAGGGAGGAGGTGTGAGGAGAAAATTAGAAGTATCTTCCTTCGGGGGACGGGGAATTTGCAATGTTTTGGTGTGCCTCGAAGTTGATCCAGTATTTTGGGAAGCAGTGGTAGGAAAAGGTTGCGTGGGACTTTTTACAGAATAGATTTCTGGAAAATCCAGAGGGTTTCCGGAAGGTGGTAAAAAGGATTGTCTTGTGTTTAGCATAGCAGTGGAAGGTGGAAAAGTGTTTTGTTGAGGGAAATTTTCGAAAAAAGGTCGTTGCAGGAACGTTGCGGGGGTTCCAACGAACATTGACTGAGAAGGATCTGAAAGGTAAAAAGAGGGGTATCCTGCAAATTGTGGAGGTGTTTGTATCGTATAGTACTGTGGAAGTACAGTAGGACATGGTAGATGAGAGAAAAAGTACTCTTGAGGGAAATTGTTAGGATTGTTATAGTTAATGTTGAATGGGTTGAATGAGAACATTGTTTATAATGAAAAGACCTTTATAATAGGCAAAAAATCGACCTTAAATACTATACCCATGATCTTGTATCCTCCCTGAGGCCAATTCTAAGTTGGTGTGAAAATTTCCCTGAGGGGAATTCAAAGAGGTCAATTTCCTAACAGTGAATACGATAATTTCGCCGCAGATGATAAATACCTTAGGCCACATAGTGTTGATATGTTATTGATCCATATCGTCAAGATCCTATCCTTGGACTAATTTGTGATATATATATATATATTTGTGTAATTTATTTATTCACTTGTTTATCACGCTCAGTGAAAAACAAATACATTGAATGGATAGTGAAAAGATGGAAAAGAG
Source organism: Necator americanus (assembly GCF_031761385.1). NCBI lineage: Eukaryota > Metazoa > Nematoda > Chromadorea > Rhabditida > Ancylostomatidae > Necator > Necator americanus. The sequence continues at coordinate 3,192,122 of NC_087376.1, forward strand.
AATATAAAGACTCTGGAACAGTTCAGTGTAGGATTTCGGTCATTCCGACCTAAGTAATTTAGTACTAATTACCTGGCTGGGATCGCTCACGGAACTGAATTTAGTAATTTGATGTTAAATCTGATGTTCAACGTTTTGAAAGCAAGGATAAAAGTTTGGGTCCCATAAAGATCCGAGAACATGCAAGGAGTCGCCATAATTTTGTGCACGTACGCGGTAAGTATTCTAACCACATAGATAACTCCTAATTTAGATTTTTTATGAGTTTGAGAAGGGAAATCCATTAATTCCTGGAATCCCACAAAACAACACCCATTAATTTGAATGTGACCTTGTTGAAAATGTTGTTGGTCCACGTAGTAATTTAAAGTTTTTAAAACCCTACTTAGTTACTCTTTATATTTATGTGCACGTCAAGTAGGAACAGTAAGCAATAAAAGTGTAAACAAGTAAATAAACTAAGAAGAACAGCGATTGGAAAAATTTGAAAATGGCAGTCTAATCAATCTAGTTGCTTTTCCATTCAAAAATTTATCGATCGAAAAATGTTTTCGTTTCATTTCATTTTTCAAGGGAGAAAACACCCAATAGCTGGAAAAAAAAATTCCAAACAGTATTCTGAATTACCGTTTCTGGATTCCTATGAATAGGTATCTCGAATTTCAATTTTATTTCAAGGCATGATTTATTTTTGGCATGAATCCGTAATTGTTGGATTGGTCCCGGTAGGTAGTGACAAATCGACGAATGAATGATTGCATCAATGAATGTATGAATATGAGAGCCAATGAATAATCGAATGATTGATTAAATAAGCAATTGTAGAAAATATGTATGTATATATGTTTGAATTGAAGGGCGTTACATAATTTTTTCTCCTCTCAAATCACAAATAATATCCACATTTAATATTCCTTCTTTCTTTTAATTTTTAACCTTTTATCTCTTTGTGCCGTGTTTTCTTTTCTTTCTAGCTTTATTTTTTGTTTATTATTATAATGTATATGCATCATATCTTATTTTTAATTTTGTTTTTTTTTTTCAACTTTTTTGAAAGGTTGTATGTTTTTTTTTTCAACTTTTTTGAAAGGTTGTATTTATTTGTGATTATCATAGTATGCAAGGATTTCGTTTTCACTTTCTAGTCTAATTTTTCCACTGGCACGGAAATCTCCGCTGTCCGATGGAAAAATTCGATCCTTAATTGTTTGCAGGAGTTTTTTTTTCTTTCATATCCAATCGATTTCCTCTCCATTTTCAAATGGTCCCGTCCTCAACCACACCGAAATATGTACTTATGGGAATGAAATAACGAAAAAAATGTTCATTAGTTATTATGAATATCGAACTAATTTGTCCTTTCATAGGGTATCCTGGAATGGTGCCAAGCACCACGCATAAAGTTCAGTCTCACTTTTTTTTCCCATTATAACTTGAATACATCTTCTTCGTGATTTGTTACTTTGATTAAGCACCGTCAAAAAAACTGGATGATTTTTATTCCACTAATATTTTTCCAAATATTTCCAGCAACACGGTATTAAAAATAATTCCAAACATGAAAAGCAGCAAAAAATAGAAAGTTGGTAGGAAAGGGTACATTTTTCCCGATCTTTTTAGATTTTTAGTTAAAAGAGTTCACAAAACAATTGCTGATTGTTGAGCGCCGACTGGAACCGACATATTTACCTATTATTCGTATCATATCCAGTAGGAGTAGAATCCTGACTTTTAACAAAATTAATGTAAACAGCTGCACAAAGGGTTCTCAAATGAACACTACACAATTTTTCCATTCCGCTCTTGCACTCTCTTTACTTTTACTTTTTATTAAATGAAAATAGTAGTTTAAATTTCACGTCGAGAATACTGTATTCTAGAACTATCGTTATCGTTTCCGTAATTATGCATTTGCGGTTTTAGTCTGAGTTCTTCTAGTTGAATTATTTTACTTTTGCAGGAGAAATCCACAAAAAAAAATAAGGAAAAAAAAACAAGGGGCGTCACCCTCAAATTTTAGACAGATACAAAATTTTCGCAGTAATTTGGAATGAAGTTCACTAATCTGCAAACTTCTTTATTTTTTGCTTCTGTTAGCGATGACTTTTCAACATATGCGGATTTAAATTTTGTATTTTGCTCGCTTTGATTAAATATTTCTTGGATAAATTTCCTAAAAAAAAAGATTTTTTGTCTTCTCTGGTTATTTTGATGATAATTTTTTGCCCAGTTACAGATGTAACGTGGTTGAATATTTTTATCCAACTTTTTTCGAGTTCGACTTTTCCTGAGTTTTTTTTTTTTAAATATACCTTTAAGCTGTTTTTTCTTCGTGATAGTATGCCACGTAGAAGTCTCATCGTTGCTGTTTTCTTGTTGAGGAAGATATCTCAAAATGCTGAATCCAGGAGTGGGAAAATGAAAAAATTCTTCTCGGATTCAATCTTTTCGACTGCTCCTTGGTAACAATCCATCAGCTCTCGGCATATAGATTTAACCATATTATTTATTATTTATTTATTATTACTTACCAAAATATTTTGGATAGTCATATACGAAGTAATAGGTTCTATTCGGATTGCGAAATCCTGGATTATTGATTATTGTTCCACTAGGAATGTTGAAGCGAGATCAGCTGAGAAAAATTATTCTGCTGAAAGAAACGACATCGGTGCAGCTTCTCTACATACAAAAGGACGTGTACTGCAACCGTAAACGTACTGTAGTTAAATTTTCTTAGTCCACTAATTACTCTATTTCAAATATTTTCTTACCCTTAACAAGTTATACCGTTTATAATACAAGTTGTTTGTTTACGGACCATATGTTAGATTTTCTCGAAAAATGCAAGAATTATGAGGTGTTCCAGACGATACTAGTAAACAAATTTAGTACGATTTAAAAAAGCTTAGACGGATGAAGACTTCATGACGTTCTTATTTTTTTAGCGTATTATTTTTCCTTCCATTACTTACGACTAATTAGTTTTTTTTCTGTGTTTTGTCTGCTTCCTCGTTAAAGGTTACAGTTAGCTTTCATAGTTTTTCTAGTTTGTGTCACATCCAGGACTAACAGGACTCTCATCGGGCATCATCATGGATAACAGTAAACATTGCGCTGGTAATTTCGAGTTCGGCCGTATTCTATGGAGTAGAACTACGAATAGAGAAAGGTTCCCGGTACTGCAGCACATTTTAACCCTTTAAAACATTTAAAAAATTTTCGTGGATTTTTTTTTTTTGATTATTCCCGAGCAGAACCAATGATGCCAGCTAAACACACAAATACGAACAATGATGGTCTGTTGCTCGAGATCAAGCGTATAAATCCTGGATTTGGAAAAAAAAGCAACAAACAAGAGGTAGCTTTAAAAAAAAGGAAATGCTTCCTGGCGCATGCAGATTTCTGGATTATCAGAGAAATGGAATCATAGAAATTGCATACGTATGAGGCACTTCAAAGCACTGAGATGCTTTGGATTTTCTGGCTGGGCTCTGACGCATGCAAATTTCTAGATTAATTTCTTGAAGAGAAAAAAAAAATTAAATTTAAAATTTTGGTTCCTATTAATTCTTGCGAAGATCTTCCCAATATGTAAAGGAACAAAAGTATTAATATAATACAAAAATTTTTGGAAAACATATTTTCTTCAGGAAAAAAAGGTCGGCACTGAATATCAGATGAAGTAATGTTAAGTTCAAGGATGGTAACAGATTTCGCTTAAATTTTGATAATCGAGGAGAGTTTGTTTTCTATCTCATGCCTTTTCCCTGATTTAAATGGTCCCGTTAAAAAATGAGAGCGTCCTTAGAAGCGGGAAAGTTTTTTTTTAAATTACATTGTAGATGGTCCCATATTCTCGTACATACATTGAGCGCATTTTCGATTTTTTTTCTTGTCAAAATAAACAACAACGGAAAATCCAGGCAATTTCACTTCTTCTTTCATTTCAAAGCATCACCACAAGAATCTGAGGTGGTACGGATTTCAGGTGGAGTATTCGTATCCGGGATCGTAGACTATGGAGAGTTAGGTGATTCCGTCCATTTCTTCCTAATTCCCGTAAAAATGGCATGGAAGATACGGCTTCGAGCGTTCCGGGGCACTATTTTCCGCGACGAGTTCGATTGGAGCGCTCCAGCCTTGTGCACGAAATCGGTACCACCTCAGATTCGGGGGGTGATGCCTTTAAGTTGCCAATTTGAAACGGCTATCGACTTATATTGTAATAATGCTAGGAAATTAGCTGATACAACAACATCCCAAAATTTTACTTTAAATGTACCAGTAGGAAAAAGTATGGGTAAAAGTAATTTGTATCCAGTTGTACAGATTCCTTTTCAAGTGGAACACGAATTTTGCTAGCATCAAATCATATGGCAAAGTTCTTCTAAGGTTTTTCCTCTCTTTTCAGGACACATTTGAGAGAATGAAGTATGTCAAGTGTGAATTTAATCTCTGCTCAGTATTGTATCATCTCATCAATAATGCAACTTTTTTTTTCTACGTACTTGGTTTTTGTGAAAAATTACATAATAAAAGAGTTTTTTCCGATACCAGAAAATACTTGTCCTTTACTATTTACAATACCTCTACATCTTTTCGATACACCTTAAAAAAAGTGGAGTTGGAAAAGGACAACATCAGGTTCAATGCTGACAATTAACTGGGTTCCGATTTTTTTTCCCAATCCACAGAGTCAGAAAAAAGTGTTCTTCTTTTTTCTACTTTTTTTCATCGGCTCACCATTGATGTATGTAAATAAATAAATAAAATTGAAATAATGTATCTCTTCCGAGGTTTTAGTTTACTTTACTTTTACTGTTTTTTTTAACTCTTTCGCGAACAAGCTAAAAAAAAGCAATTTTGTTAATGAGATAAATAATCAAGTGATGTTGAACTTATGTCGTAGGGATTTTGTTTTTATGACCAAGGATTTTTTTTGCATTCTCCTGATTTTTGCTTTTACACAGGAATTAATGAATTAAACATGATCGAGGATTTTTTTTATTATCGTTCACATTATTGTGATTTGGATTTTTTTCCCGTTAATCGATGATCACTGGAAACAATTTGTTTTCTTCGTTCAACAACCTCATTTTCGATTTTTTATCTCATATTCATTCTAGAACATGGATCATCGAGAAATTTCTAAGGATCATATTTGAGTCAAGGATTCATATCGGATCCTATTTCATCCTTTCCTCGATTTTTTTTTGTGAAAATACATATTCATTCCCTTAATAGATTTATTTGATTTAAAATCAAAATCTGTAGAAATGCTTGGATTATTGAATATATTCGGATAGTTTCCTGGAACTAAGCGATTCGATAACCAACTGAAAGTGCATATAAACTGTTTTTTTTTCCTACCAGAAATCCCTCGAGATGTCTGATGTCGTGAATAAAATGTGCAGGCAGGAGCAAATAAATTATGTATATATACATTGATATATAAACAACAATTCAGAAATTTGTTTGTTCTTTTAGTTTTATCTTTTTTTTTGTACGGAGGGAAAAATGTTTTTTTTTGATTAACGAGGTAATTTAATTTGAAGCTTTCATTCTTTTCTAAAGTACATCCTAGAGATCTTTTCGACGTCAATACACGTAGTTATTGAAAAAAAAATTACAGTATGTAGTTTCGTAGATTCATAGAATAATGAGGAGTTCTTTTTGAACACCTCTAAAATGTAACATAAAAAATTTAATATTGCACAATCAAATTTGTAAATATTTGAAAAATATCTAAGCGTTCATGTTTTTGATGTTAAGCGAAGAAAGTGTTCAAAATTTAATAAAAATTTTCTCTCTAAAGGAGTTCTGTGTTCAAAATTTGGTCTTAACTGGAGAGCAACCACAATTATTATCATTATTATTTTATTAGCTAGCAATTCCTGCTTCATAATTTCCATGCTATCATAAAAATTAAAAAAAGGAAAAAGTTAAAATTGATATTAACTAATCCTAAAAATCACTCTACCCTAAAGACGTATGGATGAGGGGGATCGTCGGAGGTGGTGTAGATTTATGCAAAAATCCATGTCACGTACTAAATACACAATAAATCTACTCGTAAGTACATTCATATATCATTCTACGCTGCTTGCACAACTAGAAAATATCCTCAATCCATAAAAATGTCCGTGGATTTCATTTGGTGGAATGGAATTTTTTATTATTACTAAATTGATGACGAATATTTGCATTTAGAACAAGATGCAGTAAGCTGGCAACTGTACTGTTGTCCAGTCATAAATCCAGAAATAATTTATTTATTTTTTTACTATTTCTTATATATGGCTCTATTGTTATGTAATTTTCGTTCAAAAACATAAGCAACAAAAATCAAGAAAAATCCAACTATTCCCTGAGAATCAATTTTCCGTGGTGGACTTTTTTTTCCTTTCCTGAAATATGGTGATGAAATTCTAGAGAAATCCAGGATTAAATTGAGAAAAATAAAATACAGTAGAAAAAAATAACACACTTTATTATGCATAATACTGTACACAAAATTTCATTGTTTTTAAAAAGAACCATAGCGAATGCAAAAAAAAAATACACGTATTTTTAGAAGGGATGGGGGTTGAATAACGGGGAGCTTGGAACGTGGACGTAGAAGTCAGATTAGCACAATACGGCACCGTATTAACTATTGATGAGGTGTATGGATGACACACGTAACTCGTATTATATCTATTTTTTTTTTATAAAAATGTTTCCTTAATTGATTTACCGAATGTGGAAGAGAAAAGCGTTAAATGACGTGGACAACTACTTGTTGATGATGTCATTGTATCATCCGTATCGGATGGGTGAAACATTCCATCACGACGACATTCTGCACACATTGATGTGGATTTCGTGAACGTGGACGTTGTGGACGTGTTGAGCAATGTTGTGAGCGATTTACGCATTGTTGTTATACGTGGTTGTGGTAGAAGTGGTCGTTGTTCATTTGTCCCATCCTCATCACTTGCTTCCTCAGTTGTCGCACGCGAATCGCGAACACTTGGAAACGGTGTCATAGTACGGCTTGTTTGTAGATTTGGTAACGATGTCTGGAAAAATTACGACAATCCTTACTCTTTTAGTTCCAGTATAATAAAAGTAAAAAAAAATCCGTTAAGATGAACCACATATTTCAGGATGCAGAAGATCAAGGAGGGAGATCCAAAAGTTAAGGGAGATAGAAGCCAATGCAGTGGGGTAGTCAAGGAAAGGAGAGAAATAAGGAGCTTATCCGAAAAAAATTTCAGGGAGGAATTCCTTTGAAGACTGACTTTCCATATTAGAGTTATGAGCGACAACTTGATATTTATTTTTATCTTATTATTTTATAAAATTTATTTTTATTTTATTTTTGCCAAAATCCCAGGAATTATACCACAAGGGAGATTAGAATTGTTATAAAAATTTCTTTTTTCAACAACTTTCCTGGATGATTCAGACATTTATAAATGAAGAGAAGACGGCGGAAGCAAATATTAGTGTTTAGGAAAAATTAGCTGATTGCAGGGAACTTTTATAATCTTTCAAACTTTTATAATAAATGTCCAGTACGGTAACCAGGAATACAATAAGAATTGACACTAGAAAAAACCTAATATTGTTAACCTAATTTCGTTTTTTACCTCATCGTATTATGATCGATCGAAATTTTGTGTGAATTTAGGGAATTTGAATTAGAATATCCACAATGTTGTCACAGTATTTTTGCATTTTCTCTGGATTAATGTAGTTTATTTTCAATTTTGTCCGGCATCACATTAATTAAAGGAGGTAAAAAGAAAAACTATGAAGGAGAACATCTTAAAGTTAATCTTAAACTGATCCAGAACCTAGTGAGAATATTTCGAGAAGAAAAAAAAAGTAATACGCTTTTTTTTGTTTTGTTTTGCACACTTATCACCATTGTGAAGAAAAAAAAAAGAAAGTTTAAAAAAGTGTTTGGTAGCGGGTGAAATTTTAATGCACTAGAATTGTAAACGGGATTTTTTTTTTGTCAGAACTTCTGTGAAAGGTGGTAGGGTCAGGTTTGTCCAGCGTATAGTTTTTTTTTTCTACTTTATTTTTTCATTCATGATAGAATTAAAGAATTTCTGCAAAAACTGTTATTTTTTTTCTTGGAAAAAATCGATTCAAATAACAATTTGAAAGAAGCAAAATTTTCCCGTAGCAGACTTAGTTGTAGTCATAATAATCTATAATCCTCAGGCTATCCCGTAATTGTATGCGTAGAATGTTTGCCGTCATGTTACTACTCCGTTTTGTAGTCCACTCGTGACACTTCCAGAAATCATAACAACTTCCTTCTAGGATATAACTGATCGGTTATCAGAAATCCATGAAAAAAAGAGGAGAAGAACGGTAGCGTTTAATCCTAAATAAATTGGGATTTGTGGACATTTAAAAGTAACTATTCCATCACAAAGCTATATAGGTACCTTCTATGGACCACTAATAATATTATTATTTTATTATCTCAACACGCAAAGATTAACGATCCATCTTATACTCATTTTTTATGGATAACGAAAGATATGATTGTGAAAAAAAAAAACCCAATGAGAACTTTGACGTTGACTTTGAATTGTAATAAAATCTTCAGCATGCGCTCTGGATTTTTTCTTGTTTTTTTTTTTCTTTTAAGACGTCGGATTTTTTTTTGTTTCACCACTCTTATCCGTCACGATACGAAGTGCAATTATTGGAAAAGGTCATTTCTTTTGGATTTTCAATGAGTTGACAAGACAACAAATTAAACGATTTTCCTAATGAGCAACTGTTACATTAGCATAAAGTGCACTAATGCACAAGTGATTAAGGTAGAATGAAAAAAAAAACCGTCTCAAAAAAAGGATAAAATCATTTGAAAATTGGCAAAGAAAATATCGGTTTGCGTTTTGAAATCCAGCAGAGTTTTTCACGTTTTCTTTCTTCTTTATCCAGAAATTTATCAACTCCTCATCCAACTACTGATTGTTTTCTGTTGATGAGCTTTAATCCAATAAATCATTAATGAAATAATATAATGATTTATTTTTCTTATCGTTACACTATGGTATATTGTGGATTTATTCCAGAGAAAAAAGTTACCATATAATCTTATAATGCAAAGTGAAGGAGGTAGGTAGATGTGGACAATTTTTTTTTTGCAGCACTGAATCTCTTTTTTTTCTATATGTTTAGATTTTTCCATGAGTCGCATAAATTCTATCATTTTAATCCGAGAGACTTGGATTTTTGTGAAAAAAAAGAGATTTTTCAGACAAACGAGGACATTAATGAGGACATTAATTTTTGTACAAAAAAGTTAAATAACATTAATAGGGAGTTTATAGATTTCAAATACACATTTTTCCACAATTGCGACATCCTCTTTTGAATACTGTAATCGTTTTTTTCTGTAATTCACCACAAAACCTCTATGCTATGTATTTACATAGCATAACCATTAGTAACCAACACTCGACCACGATGCGAATCGATATTCCAAAACCTCTCAGGAGAATTTGAGGAGAAAAAAAGCAATGCAAAAGAAAAATAATTTATGGAATAATCCCATGAATTCTGTATTATGAAGAAAAATCCGATAATTTGCGTTATACCGGAAAAACTGGAGTGTTTTCTAGCAACTTCAACCTAAGAGATCAGAAATCAAAAGTGGTTTATTTTCTGGATTTGGGTTTCTAAAGTTATAAATTGAAATTTGATCAATAGTTACCTTCTTACTTTCATCCATAACACTATTTTGACGCCTAAATCGTCCACTTCCCTGTCGCATACTTTCAGTCGAATCATCCCGATAATTCACGGATGTTTGTCGATCCCGATCATGATTGGAACTGTAAAGAAAGAAAAGAAAAAAGTGCTCATCCATATCTCATAACGATATGCGTTAATGTGCTGTGACTGCGAAGTTTTGATGGAGGATTAGTTTGATGAGGAGAGGGAGGAGGGATAGGCGGGGTTTTTTTTCCTCTTTCCTCAAAATTGTTCTCTTTTTTTTTGCACATGAACGATTGCGTGTTGGTTGCAGAGCGTTAGGTGAGTGCAGCTGTTCGCGAAACTCTCAGGTATCATATAACGGAGGACAGAAAACCGCCGTCCGTCCGTCCGTCCGCCCGTCCGTCCCTCCTTCACCCTCCTCATTCCTCACGGAGGCAAGCGCAGCACCTTTAGCGAGCGGACAATGCGAATAGGCCACCGCGAAAGCCTCTTGACTACTCAACAAATTTGCCTCTTTCTCCCTCTTGGTAGATATGTGCGGATAGCTGTGCGTGTACTTTTTTTTAAATAAATAAAAAAAATTGAATGAAAATTGAGATGAAAACGAACCAAGTGAAAGTATCCGGTGCAATTGTCGTATAATTACGTGAATAATGTGATGATGGATCACGTATCGTATGACAACATTGACAACGTAAAATTCGTACGAATGCTTGACGAAAACGTTTGTTAAATACCGTATAAATAATCGGATTCACGGTACTTGATATATATCCAAGCCATAAAAACACGGAACCAAGCCATGGTGGCATTGTACATAATGCACCACAAAATCCAACAATAAAATTCGCAACAAAAAATGGTGTCCAACAAATAAAGAAACATATGAATACTACAGCAAGGACACGTGTTGCTTTATGTTCATTTGCTAATTCCTGACTTGCTGCCTGAAAATATTCACAATAACATTGATACACTTAGAAATGAGATTTTTTTTTCTTCATCTTAAAAAAAAAAACGTATAACACGCAATCCCAGAAGTGGTGCTGCTTATTAAATTGCAAAGCTCACGAACAATTTATTTTTGATCGATGAAAAGTAGTTTTTATTTATCTTCATTTACAACAATATTTATGTAATTTTTTTTGAGAAATTTGCTCCTTTCCATACTATTCCCTGGAAATGTTGCTACTCTACTTTTTTTTGAATATATAATTATAAGAAATTTGTTCCAAGAAAATGGAATAATGGAGAAGAAAGAAAATGGAATCATTAATAATGAAAGGGAGCGGTCAGAATTCATGGTAAAAATTATTAAAATAACAGTAGTTGAAGGAAGGAGTAATTAAGATTAATTATTAATATTTAGAAATTAGATCAAGAGTCATTTGTAATTTAGTCTATTTCAAATTGTTTTGTTTTTTCCTGATCGATTCTAGCCGAAAAAATATGTTTGGAAATGGAAAATAGGAATTTTTCAGGATGTCGCAACTCATCCTGGTACAATTAACGGTAAAAAAAAACGTAAATAATGTTTGAGCGTGCAATGTCATTCAATTCGTCTCGTTGCTGAGGGAATAAATGTTTGCGCTTCAGAAAAAAAAAACTATCCATAAGGAATCCAGGATTTTCATTCACAACAAAATGCTGTCAGATCCAGGGAGCTCAGATTCTTGTAGTTTTTGATCCTGAAAATTTTGCAGAGAAACTTGGATAACAATACAGATATTTGCAGGTAGGTTCTGACGTATAATGTGATATTGCGAGCAGATAAAACAAGAATTTGTCTTTTTTTTCTCGAAATTTCGTTAAAACAAGTCTACATAGCATGTGATTTTTCCAGAAATATAGAAGCCGCATCAGCCGCATGTTTTATAAACATGACATAATGAAATTTTAATAAGTCTTGGTTAATTCAAGCAAGAAATATTGACTAAAATTTTCATGTATTCATTCGGGGACTAATAATCGTCATAAAATTATCGAATAAAAATATAGAATTTTACCATAGAATTCTCATTTGATCGTTATAGAAAATCATTAAATAAACTTTTTTTCTATGACTTTGGATTCAATCCACGTTATTCTATTCTATGAGGATTTCTTGGAAAAATCAGCAACAATCGGTTTTTTTTTTCTGGAATGGATGGAAATAATGGAATTTCACCAATTCAAGAATTGCAAGGGAGAAAAAAACGAGTAATCCCTGCAAAAAGTATATGGTTTCTTGAAATCAATACTGATTACTTGAGAAAATTTGTGTTAAACACGGAAAAAAATGGGTTAGTGATTTTTTTTTTCAAGATGAGGAAAGAGGGGGGAAAAAAAAGTGAAATGACCTACTTACCTGTAATGAGTTCCTTCTGCCGACTCGTAGTGCAATATTCGATAAATAGCTGGAAGTTCTCGATTTCCAACGATTAATGGTGGATCGTTTAGCGATTGATTTATGTCCTAGTATGGAAGCGTTTTTCGGTATATGTGATGGCGCTTCCAACTCTACGACTGAATTATGATAGCCGTTCGAATAGCTGACTGTGCTTGTTTTAGGACCATTTATACTTGACTTATATGTACTACTAGTAAATGTAGCCGCTGTTGAACTTGAATTTGTTCGTACATGTCCAAGTTTACGATGTGGCATCGTACGACGTAAACCATTCCCATTTAATTTATCGTTAGCCTTTTGACTTAGTATTGATGCTTGCTTATTCAATAATGTTGTCGTCCGTAAATACGTAACAAACATCACACAAAACGGTATTAAAAATGTTAGCGTTGAACCGTAGATAATATAATGTCGACTGAATATCATACATGAATTATTCTGTAGAATATTTGTATGATCATATGAGGCGAGTACGGCAATCGGGCATGAAATGATGAGTGTGATGATCCAGACAAGGCATATCTTCACAATAATCATTGTCTTCGATTTATTACGTGTACGTAACGGTTGTGATATCCCAAGATATCGATCCAACGAGATCACCGACATATGAACAATACTAGCACTACATAGAAATACATCTGCATAGACATAGAGCAGACATAAGGAGACGTTCCATGTCCACACTCCTGTAATGATGAAATAAAAGATGAAAAATGAAAAATGACGGATGAGCTGTGAGAAAATAAAAAAAAAGAATAATACTGGACTTCTTTCGCCAGACTTTGAAAATAAATCAGGATATTGTTCGGATGAAAAAAGTATAATAGCTCACAATTAGTATTTCAAATAAACAAACAAATAAATCTAAACCTATTCTGGATTAGAATTTTCTCGATTTCAGTTTTAAAATGCTCGAAAGGACGAAGCGTGTGGAAAAATATTAGGAAAAGAATTGCCCATGCGAGATTTTATGCTGATAAATTTTATTCCTAGAAATTTTGCAAAGAGTTGTAGAATATCCATGAAGAAATTCCTATTTGAATTCCACACATGACCTTCCGGAAACTGTAGAAAGCGATATTACAATAACTAGGCGCATAACTGAAGCGACTTCAAAATTAAAACCAGGAATAAAAGTGGGAATTCTCGGTGCTTTTACGATTAAGCATACAATTGCACAATTAAAAATATTTAATATTTAATATTAATATAGCATAATAAGTAATTTTTAAATGATCAATATTTGATATTTTATTTTATAATTTTAGAGTGATTTTGTTGAGAAGGTTTACCAAAGATTCCGTTGAGGAGATAAAAAGTTATGTTCTTTATCCTAGGGCAGAAAAATATGTTGCGTATGACAAGAATAATAATAGACGTGCTCTTCATTATCCGAGATTAGCTCGGAAATTAGTAATGAGAAAAGTTGAGAGTTTAATCAGCAGACAATATGTGTTCATTTGCAATTCTTTAATTAACTACTTATAGAGACATAGAGAGAGGATTATTTCCTAGAAAAAAAATTCTCCTTCCTCATGAAACAGGTTGAAAAGAGGTAAAGATTCCTCGGGAATGAAAACGGGAATTCTCAACACGAAAGAATTTTTCGATTCGATCAAAGATTTCCAATTTGAATGACGTAAAAGACAGGCTGACGGAATTTCGAAGTAATTAGAACAGGAATTTATTTATTTGAAATTTTCCTTCGAGAAAAAAATTCTTGTTCTATTTTCTTCTCTTTTAAATGAATTTTAAATGCTCCTATGTGAGCCGCGGGGAACATTTTGCGGGGTGTAACATTGTTTCGAAAATTTCAGGAATATTCAAAAATATCCAGTGCACATCATTCAATGCTACTACACTCTTTTTTTTTGCTTTACGGCAAAACTTTCAAGGATTAGGAGGAAAATAGCGACACAGCAACTACACTTCACTTGGTTTTGAGGGAAAATTGAGAAATTTGAGGGATCGGTAAATTTTAGAAATAAAAGTTTATTTGTAGGAGAGAAAAATTGACTTTATAATAAAAAATTTACCATGTTTAACTTCGACGATAATACTTAGTGGCATAACAAGTAAGCATACGAGTAGATCGGCTAATGCAAGTGAAAATAAGAAGTAGTTTGTGACATTATGTAGACGTCGATCAGTTGCGATAGCAATACAAACCATTGCATTCCCAATAAGACCGACAAGGCATAATATCGGTAACAAAAGTAACGCGAGCACATTCGGTGTATGATTTCCCGCACCAACACGTGCCGATGTGATAGCGGTTGTACCGCCAGCGGACAGATGTACTCGTACAGCTGAGAAGCTCCATTGCGACATCAGAGACTATGTCATTAGTGTTTCAGTTAGCGTATACAAAATAACGAGAAGAATTTTGAGTTTTTTTTTCCAAAAAATTTTTTTTCCTCTCTATCTCTTTGTATTTGAAGAATATACGAAATAGAGGCGAATAAATAGAATATAGATGAAATGAAAAATAATTTGATAAATATGAACTGTGAAGAAATTTCCGTAGTGTATAGTAAGAGAAGAAAGTAGTAGCAGCAGCAGTAGTCAGTCAGTCAGTAGTCAAGCTCAGCCAGCTCGGCCCGTTGGTCGTTCCGTTTTCTGTTCGCGCACTGCTCCAGGACACGCCTCCTCAACACCTCGACCACGCCCCACATCCCGTAACTTTAAGCGCTCGCATGTCACACACACATATACATATATCTATATATTTCGTCGAGAATTTCGTACACAACATTTTTTTTGTGACGACGAGACAAAAATCATCCTCTAAAATTCAAATTAAATCCAGAGATGTTGGTGAAAGAACAGTCGTTTGACGGAAAATCCAGAACACACGAAGATCAGTGTTCTTATTTCCAGAAAAGCGTTCATGAAATCATTTTTTTTCCTGCATGGTTTTTTTAAACAAATCTAGGGTTTGATAGCACAAAAATTGTGCTACTTTATAGGAATATAATTTCCCGCTCCATGTGATAAAAATAATATTCATATTTGTTTCTGGGACCTCGATATACACGATAATAAGGATATTTCTTCCTTAGACTTACTCAAGATAGGATTAATTTATCCAAATTTCTCTAACCACTTCAACTCATCTTAAATGACCTTTAATAGTGTTTTCTTAAGAAATTTTCCTGCAAAAAAAGGCGAAATCCTGGAAGATTGCAAGTAATTGAAGTGTTGTGACAAACATGGATTACGTAGCACTCGCTTTTATCAGCAGCGTGCAATCATGTTGTTCCGGATAGATCCGCGAACATATCTGGAAGTAAAATCAGAAGACTTTCAAAATATCATTTTCTCTTAGTAGAAAGCTTTTTTTTTAGCTGTCAATAGCTTCGTTTTTTGATTCTTTAACGTATCCATTTCAATCGATCCTAAAGCTTGAATGTCATGGTGGGTTGTAAGAAAAAGAAGAAGGAAAAAAAAAAGCTATTAGGAGGAGTATATGAGGTGAATGTGCAAAAGTCTATCAAATTATGTCAAATAAATTAATTTGTCGGTTCCACATTCTTCGGATACTAGCACGAAAAAAACATTTCGCACGTTTCATGCTTATTCTATGGATTCGGGTTGACCATATAAACTTTCACCGCATGTTAATGTGCAATCGGATACCTTACTAGGGACATAGAAGCTAAGCACCAACTGGCACACAAACGCTTATTGCATCCAGAAATATTTTATTGAATGTAAAATAATATAAAATTACTATTGATTCTTGTATAAACAAATCAAACTAGAGCTTGACAACGTTTTTTTTTTCTCTCTCTCTCTCTTCATCTGGAATACGCCAGAATATTCGGGAAGAGCGGGCGATGAGAGCGATGGGAGGCCACGAAAGGGACCATCAACTACATTTTTTTTTGTTTTTTTTTCAATAGACTTCTTATAAAAACAATCCTTATGCGCCTCCTATTCCGAGGATTTTTCCAGATTGTTGAATGGTTTCGAATAGGATGTGCAGTAGAAGACCGCCGTAATATGTTTACAAGATAGAATCCATAGATTTCACCGCATAACACGGATATAGAAATGACAAGATATTTGTGGTTAGTTTGAGAGGAAAAAAATATTGCAACTTGCTACAAAATGAGTTATATGAATTTTTTTTATTCGAATAAACCAAGTCTCAATGACTGAAATATTTTTACCCTCCAGTTGAACTTTCGTGGATACGTATATAAATATATAGGGATAGCGATGCAATCCGTCCTCTTCGGTGTATTTGTCGTTCCACTTGGCGGCGAAGCATAAACAGAATGCGCTTTTTTTTTGTGAATCCATGGGGAGGAATGGATACGAAGAAGATTTGATCGAGTAGTAAAATTGTTGACTTTAAAGGTAAAATTATAAATGAACTCCGATAGATGAGGCCAATATGTAACTCATCACCGACCTCAATCCATTGTTATAATTGCGACTAACAATCATCGATGTACTACGTAACGTGTGAAATCATTTCCGTAATGTGAAATTGAGGAGGGAGGAGGATGAAGGAGGAAAGGGAAAAGTTCCCCGACACGATCTTATCCATATAAAGTGTCAGTGACGCTTTTATTTTTCGCTTTTTTCGTTTTTTTTTTGTATTTAACGCTATACTAACGCTTTTTTTTCCGTATTTCGTATTGTGTTACCCTCCACCTCGTACACCTCAATTTTTTTTCGGTTGTTTTTTGTTTACTGCTGCCGATTTGCCGATTTAAAAACGACGGGGGAAGGCGCTCGCGCCGCTATAGCAGATGTAGATTATGAGTTTTGTCCAATCATTCCAAGATTCGCATCCGGTTCCAGGTCGCTACGGGGACAGAGTAGCGAACTCGTCCGTGTATGTGCGAGTTCGAGGGCATAAATGATCTTTGACCAATTGTAAGTCTAGTGAGGCTAGAGTTTTATTTGAGTAGATCAGATCCAATTAGACTCTGCTGGATATCTGCTTATATGTGGAGATTCGTAGGTTGTTGATGATCAAATAACATGAATCTTTATTTTGAATTCATTCAATCATCTCATTCTCCACACTTTTCTTCACATCCAGAAAATTTTCAAAAATATTCTTTGATTCTGGAACAAACTAAATTTCATGAAAATGTTGCTTTTCCAAATGTTTACACGTCAATTTTCCTCCTAATTCTTCGTATTTTAGTCGCCATTAAGGCAATTGCACCTTCCATGCGCTTGCTGATTCGATTTGACCTTCGTTTTAGAGATTCAATTCCAGGAAAAATCATGTTCTATGTGTTTTTTTTCCAAAAGGATAATGGAAAATGTTGCGAGAATTCAGGATATTTCATTGGACCCCAAGGATAAACATTCAACACACATCTTTTGTGTTAAGTCCACAAATCCTAGTTCACACGCTCGATATGCTCGTAAGTGTCGCGGACGTGTTGAATATTCTCGATGTTAAACACTTTCTTTTCACGGATTTCTTCCACACATATGGTAAGGATAACAAATAAGGATGAATATGGTTTTTTTTTTTACGAATTAAGATACAACAAATTGTAATCCTTGGCTTTTTTTTTTCAGAATGAGTCCACATGAATTACGGGAACAAATTTCCAACATTATCCTCATTCATCTGTCGTTCACACATCAAATCCACGCTTTTGACGTAAAAACTTCTCATTTATGCCTTAATTGAATGCGACGATGTATTTGCTTTGAATGCAGGATGTACCTCAATTTACGGCACGCTCGTAGCGCTTGCAATTCCTCGTTTTTTTTTTTTGTTGTGGAATCATCAACACTACGAACGAAAATGGCTTAGTTATAGTTCTGCGCTAGAAAACAATGTGTTTTGCAGCCTAAAAAAAAGAGGAGAAGAAGGAAAAAAAACGGTGGCTGAACAAATTGGAATTGAGTTTGTTCTCTTTTTTTTTTGTTACAAAAAACATTTAACATTTACTGCAATAAAAATATAAGTAACGTCTAGAAAATAAAATGATTGATTTCCTTGATTGAAAAAAAAAACCTTAACTTCAGATAATTTCTGTTAATGTGCACTATATCACCATTAATGTGAATGGAATAAAAAAGTTTTGATGGGTTCATTTTTTTTCCCCGTCCATCCGTAAACTGTCAATAAATCTCCTTCAATTTAGTTGACTAGATTTCAGTAGCGGGAATCTTTTAGAAGAATTTGAATGTTCACTTAAGGGAAGGGGAAATAGACGATTTCCACGAAAAAATTGGCATTTCAAGGAAATCCATTCCTCTGTCATAGCTATTACAGCATTCAGGATACTTCAGGATTATCTTGAATCTGTTTTTGTTATAATCAAAAAATTTTCCGAGAATCAGTTTAAATACAAGGATTTATTTTGAATGTTATCGAATGTTCCAAGCTTCCATCAATTTCTCCCGCTAAGGTCCCAGACAAAGATATCTCTTCATCAAATTGTACGTAAGAACATTTTCTCGGTGGACTTATAAATTCACTATGTGATCTCCCTGAAGACCACTAGTATAAACGAAAAGAAAAAAAAAGAGGAAGAAGAAGAAGAAGGAACGCGTGTCCAACTTTATTGATATTGATGATTTTGACAAACTCATCTAGCGTATCCATAAGCAAAAACACGTGTTTTTTTTTTCAATCAAAACATCGAGGCCTTGTTTTCTTTTATTCTTGTTGGTGGCATCTGCTTGAATCACTATGGGGGTTGGCGCGCCATAAACAAGTTCGAAATCTGTTCTTAGTCGTAAACGAACATATAAGGGTTGCAAGTTTGATTTACAATTAAATTTTTTTTTCTTAAATTAATTAATCCTATTCTAAAAAGCATATGTTTACCGGTGTAAAGTAAATAATCGTGAAGAAATTCCTGAGAAAATTTCCCCAGATAATAAAGTATTTTCGCAGGAATAAATCGCGAAATCTTCCTTCTTCTTCTTTTTTTTTTCTGATTGTGTTGTCCGGGTTGCGAACGAATTTAGGGACTATTCGCCGGAACTCGTGCGAAGATGTTAGAATAGCGAGTTGATGTCTACTCGTGTACATACACAAATCCACACCGATCCATTCTCTTCGCAATATTACGTTGATGGGACTAAACGACGTAACTACTAATTACTACATATGAAAAAGTAGTGTAAAGTAATTAAAATTTCTAAAAACAACCAAAAATTCCACTGATTAAACCAAAGACCGATCTTTATTGTGGGATGGAATCCTCATATCCAAGTAAATCTCCATAAAAAAATATTATTGAAATAATTCCCATATGCATGAAAACGAAGTGAAAATCCCGAAGCAGTTGAAGAGCGTTCTGATGACTCGCCACTCGAATCCACGAAGACACGGCAGGTCGACGGGTTTTTTTTTTATTGGTCGGAATAAAGGATGTGGGGCTCAAAAAGGACAATTGATGGCCATATCCGGAAGATATATACACACACACACACACACACACACACACACACACACACACACACACACACACACACACACACACACACACACACACACACACACACACACACACACACACACACACACACACACACACATACATTTATAGCCATTGACAAAACGAACATTAGGGGAATAGGAGAATTGCTAGAAAACAAATATCCTTGAAAATGTGGTGAAGTCAGTGTCAAATTCGGATTGCCGTTGCAGAATCCTGGAAATGTTTTCAGAATTTATAAGGGTTTTTTTCTTGGAAATTCTTTTCAGGTTTTGAGAGTATGCATAGATTGCTTGTTAATTAAACGGATAATATAATTTTTTCCTTGAAAATTGTATGTGAACATCAGAATCGAGGTCTGACTCAGACAGTCATGGATTTTTTAAGGATTTTTTTTTTTAAATGCACATTACCCATGTCGTAATAGTTTTTTTGTGTGCTTCTTTGTTTCAAGTCAGTTCCACTCAGTGTTTTTTTTTCGGAGAGGGGAGCAAGCAATTAAAAAGCAATTAAAAAGCAATTAAAAAGCAGAACGATCCGATAAAAAACAAATCAATATATTAATCACGAGTCTTTTTTTTTGTCTACATATCTCTGGATTGATATTTCCAGATTTGTAACTAAATTATGTAAACAAAGATCATCATATGCTATAATGGAGAATTCCCACGTCGCCCACGCCACGTCGTCCACAATTAGCTTCACAAGCACTCGATTTAGATACTTCCAAGCTCGATATTATGATTTATTCGCGGATCGCCGAAGCGCGTGAATATTCACATTGAGTGGCACAATCATACTGACCGACGTTAGCTTAAATGCGGGGGTGAGAGTGGATTTTTTTCAAAAAAAAAAATCCCAATAACGATTTGCATGAAATCGCTCTACAAATACGTTTTTTTATAATCACGTCGTTTTTTTCTCGTCGTTTTTCTTTTTCGTTTCGGAAACGCGCTGCAATACTAACGGAGAAAAAAAATTCCGGATGTTATTTCATCGGGATGAAAAGGGCGTTGTACATCTTTTATGATGAAAATATTTCGAGGATCGTTCAGGAATCAATGTGTCACGTTTCAGTGATGTTTACCTGAATTTGATGGTGTTTAGCGGAAAATTTCCCTTTTCAGAGTGCGGAAAAGGGGAAAAAAGTACGGAGCGACAAAGTATGAACATGTAAGATTCCATTAATTCTTCTCATGACCATGTCGAATTCTAAATATTTATTAAAATTCTGAGCAGAATTTATTTTTTCGGAAATGGGTAAAAACATTATATATGTAGTACTGTAGCAACAAACACTCCTGGTTCCATGATTCTAAGGATTTTTACAATGGTTCTATCATATTTCATCTTAGCTGAGATGAGTTATGCAAGAAATTCTTTGAAGACCGTTAAATCATCTTTTTAGGAAACACCTGTTCATTCGTCAATTTTTCGGCTCTTTGACAGCTCATATAGCAAACATCTACCGTATTGTAAACTAATAAAATTGTAGCTCATTTAAAAAAAATTTTCGGGAAATTTTTTTTTAGAATTTCATTCATTTTTTTAAACCATATAGATCTTAACGTGACAGCACAGATGTGCTTGATTGGAACTGGAGGAACTTCTTTCGTATGCACGATACCTCATGGAATGTCGGCCGCTCTAGTGTGGATTTGTTATGCAGTCGGGAAGGAGAGATGGGGGGTGGTGGAGGAGGAGGAGGAGGAGGAGGAGGGGGGAACTGCATGTCTCTACTTTGCTCTAGTGACTTTATTATGCAGGTTTTCCCTTCGTAGACATGCTATGCATCTATGAGTCAACCGTTATTCGTGGTTGATATATGAAAAACTACTGAAAAATCCATAAAAGAATCCATAAATTAGTAATAGGTCTTTATCTTTTCTTTGCAGGATTTTCTGAGAATAAATCTCAAGATCAGAATTAATCAATTTTTCTTTTAAATCTCAGGTATGATTCGATGTAGATAGATTTGAAGACAAAAAGTTCTTTTTGATTTCAACTTTTTTTTCTTGAAAATTCAATTTTTTTTGCAGTGTTTTCTTGGTAAAATTGGAAGTAACGGAAGTTTGTAAGAATCCTACTCAAAAAAAAAACCCGTGGTATTTTAGGAAAGTTTCGGGAGCGCAGCTTTTTTTTTAGAAATATATTTGTACATCATGTACTTATTTATTTACGTACTTAAAAGTCTAAAATAATCTGATTTTTCATATTTTTATCTTGATGTAAAGCCAAAATTAACAATTACCTACCTCCTTGCCGATAAGAGAAATGAAAATAAAACGATAAAAAAAAAGAAATTTTGATGACATATTGGATCCAACGTAAACTTCTGCAGGAACGTAATGATAAAAAAAAAATTAACCGATGAGAAATTCTACAGATTTTATAAGATTTTACAAGGTGAAAATTGTAAGCCATTTGGTCATGCTTTTCTTTCAAACCTTTTCCTCCATATGCTTTTTTTCCCGTATCCGTATGCCGTCCAGGATGTTATGACAGCTATCCATCAAATGTTTTGCAAAGTTTGCTTTGAATTGCATTTGTGTTCATTGTTCGAGGGAGGGGAAAAAAAGGTTCTCGTTGATTTTTAATTTTCACATTAGTTAGTGGCTTGGTAGGGGATTGCCTCAATTATACTGAGAACTATATGTGAGGATGTTACGGTGTACATAAAATCCATGTGACTCCGTTCACGGATGTGAATGTACTTAACAATGGCATTGTTCCATACATACAATATCCTGAATTTTTCCGGCTAATCTTCAGCTAGTCCATCCATCGCTCTCACGTACTACCACATAAACAACTCTTGAGCTATGAGATCTATTCAAACAGTAAATACTTAATGTACTCTTCAAGACGATGGCTTTCTGTGTGTATATGTGTGAGTGTATGTTTGTGAATGTGTGTGCGTATGTGTGTGTGTGTGTGTGCACGGGCACGTGCACGATTTTGCACTTGACGATTTTTCCCAACTGTCCACAAGGGCAGAAAACGTACTCCGGATCGCAAATCTCCGGGAAGTTCGTGAGAAATCGCAGTAATACCCCCAGTCAAGTTTTGCTGCAAACAAAATCCGTCGGGAAATATGCAGCTCCGGTTGGAGAACAAGCAGCATCGATACTATACGTGATTTTTTTTTCTCCTAACGGATTAATATTTCTGGATATACCCTCTATTTCAACTTTGAAACATGTGCAAGGCATGCCTACTCAGACACTTCTCAGTAACATAAATGTATAAAATATGTATAATATGATAAAATATAATAAAATATGTATATGTAGTATAAAAATGAGAAATTTTTGTCAACAGAAATAGTGGAACAAAAAAGTCGATGGTATGCAGCTAATGCCCATGGATTTCGTCATTTTACCAGGATAACATTTTAAAATAGGATTCCTATGTGTTTTTGTAGGGTAAGCGATGTAAGAGAATGTAATGATGTGATCTAAGAGGAAAGTGAACAACAAGTGTATCCAGAATGTTCCAGGTACTTTGCAAATATTGGAATCCTTCAAGATCATGGATCATCGGGGGAAGAGTTACAGGATCCAGTTATATTGAGCTATTAAAGAAGAGACAGATTTATTTTAGAATATTTACAGAGATCTGAAACAGAAGAAAAAAATTGAACAATTTTGAAAGGTTACGTACAAGAAGTTGTATTATAGAAATAAATACATATGTTCACAAATGAACCCGTATACTGTTGTTACAGTAATCTATGTAGGTTCAAGCTTTACAATTGTGCACGTGGTACAGCGTTATCATAACATTGTCCTTTTAATTTCGCAAAATACAGATCACGAGCCTGCTCCGCTGTTACAGTATCGATCGATGGTGGATCTTCCGGAAAACACATTTTTAAATGTGAAATACGAACAAAAGATCGTTTAATGTGCAGATTAAAGCATGGGAGTAGCAGGACCAACAACAATGCGAGAACGGGCATCATTGATAACTGAAATGGAGCACATTTACTTACTACTCGATTTATTGATTAGTTCTGCAATCAGAATAGAAGATGTTTCTCATTAAATCGTATATAAATGTTGTTTAACTACAGCTGAATTGAAAAATCCCTATGAAATAAAAAATAGAACCTATTGCGTGCGGAAAATGTTTGCGTTTCATTTTATTGCTTTCTACTAAAAATTATTACTTGCCAATCATGTGCAATCCATAAAAATTCGGGAATGATTCGCAATTATTACATGTGGAGCGAAAATAAAAGTATTACATAAAATTTCTCATTTTTTAAATGTTTAAAACCTTTATGTAGCTGTTTGTTCTGTATCTCTGTTACAGCAAAACGAAAATATTGTAAAAAATTGTAAAAAGAGAATTTGGTAAAGCACTGATGATTAGAAATGGGAAAATCGTAACACGGACATCTTCTGATAATTGTAATTCTACTCCATTAGCCATAAATTGGTGAAAAGTCATAGTATTGTCTCGGTAATAGCTTTAGAAAAAGATAAAAACGTATCCAGAAGAGAACAAAAATCTGGATTTGCCTCAAAGGCACCCAACTTAGTATTTTAAGAGCCAAAATCTCAAAAAATGTTCGTTGAAGATGTTTTTCTCGGTAAAGAAATATCAAAAGACTCGTTTTCTTCCAGTTGTCAAGTTAAAAATGTAAAAAATTACGGAAAAATCCTGCTTCCAGACGACTTTTCTTCAAAATCGAAGCAATGACAAGTAAGTTAGATTAGCTATGATCCCTTAATTTTGGAGGAATTAATAAAAAAATTAATAGACGACTCTCTTCACAGCTATTCCTAACGGAATACTTCATGCATTTGTGAGGTGCAACAGAAAAAAAAAGTTATTCCTATATGAATTAATTAATTAATTTCTTAGCATAAATGAGCAATTTTTATAACAAACAGAATTTTTGCCTAGTTGATCTCGATTAAATTAACTTATTAACAGCTTAGGAATACTTGCTGTTTATTTCACAACGCTTAACGATAGTATAATTAAATTTTATGTGCAATTTTATTTTAGAAACGGACGGACGGAGGCTCTATAAAAATGTGTCATATGTGCGGATCGTCAACTCTGCAATATATTATCCTGAAAAGATTTTTCATTTGACGGTTAGATGAACTTCCCAGTTGAAATATGATACCACATGACTCGTACCAGTTGAATATTATGCACATAATTCAAAGATCATAACGTGGATATCTCATATGGATACATATATCCACATAATTATAGTTTAGTATATTTCTATGCAGTAATAATATCTGTTACTTTCTTCCCCTCTTCTCGGATAATTGACAGTTGTATGAAGCGAAGGAATGAGTGAAAGCGATGTAACTCGAGTAATTTCCAGTACAAATGATGTCAGATGTACAGAAAAACCCAGGATAAGCGCCGAAGATCAGAAATCTAATTAATGTCACCAAGAAAGATCGTTGAAAAGTGATTATAAATATTCTTAAGTATTAATTAAGTCGAATAAACAAAGGAATTGTGGAAGAAAACTGGGCCTCAAGTTAGTCCACAAAATAATTAAAAATATTAACCAAAAATGTTGAATTATGTAGAGTAAATTTGTAATTATGCATTTATCACTATCATTTTAACGTTTATACTTAAACCTACCTGAAATTCACCATATGGTGCATATCTGGTCACTTGTTCCAGGACTTTTGATGTAACTACGGTCTCTCGATTCAAAATAGGTAGATACGTGTAGAATACCTAAAAACGAAAGGATTTTAAAAGTTAATTTTTAAAGATCGCTTTCTACTATCCTGAAAACTTGTAGGAATTTCGTAAGGGACAAATAAATATTTTTTAAATGAAGGTCTGCATCCAAAAAAAACAAACAAACAACACGAATCAATTCACTCATATGAACATTCAAATTTGCGAAGAAAAAATGAAGGATCTGAAAATTATTCCTGACTTCCAATATTCAAGTAGGTAGAACTACTAGAACTTATCGTAATGGATCCTGATTCGTCATCAAGAAAAAGTGGAATTATTACGAGAAATTTTTGAGAAAAAAAAAACGTTTTGGAATCGACACGACATTTCTGGTAATAAGTTCAACAGTTTAAAGATTAAACTAAAGACAGTATTTCATTTTCTATTTTTTTAAACTATATAAGTGATGATTCTATTCTAAGAGAACATAAAGCAGTGGAACTAAATATTTAAACTATAAAAAACAAGAAAAAATTAATTCCGCTAACACACAGTTATTTCTTCCGAAGAAGGAAAATTTGTTAAATACAACGTCCTTAAAGTCTTATTGAGCTTTAGATACATTCAACAGGGTAGAAAAGATTCTTCAATAGAATGCTATAGAAATTTTTCCAGTATTTCTTTTTCAGGATACTCAAAATACACTCGGAAATACAAGTGAATCAGTGTGGTGATAAACAGAATGGAAATACATAGAGTTTAAATAAAAGATATCCTGAACTGAGGATTTTAGAGGTAATACTTGTTTATACTTTCGATTTTAGGATTTTAGGACTATTCCTGAGCAAATGCCACTTAGAGATAAGAGAGAATAGCAAATGATCCGAAAATGGTATGGAATTAGTGGCATTGCCGATTAAATTCCCTGATTTTTCGAAAGTTTGTCTCTTTATACGAGTGGGAATTTATTGAAACCTATTATATGTAAATTAATTGTAGGTTTATCAAAACCGCCTTTTATTTTCGTCTTTTTCTATATTTTTCAAAGAAAAAAATCAATTTAATCGTTACCCTTTCTTTTTTCTTGTATTTTTTAAAGAAAAAATTAATTTGATCGTTACCCATTGAGCTGAGGTGGTCATAATTGTGACAACCGCCATCACAGGTGTCATGAGACGTGTTGTTGCAATATTTTCCCTTAGTTGAAATCGTATGGATAACACACGTAAATGTGAATCACTAAGGAATCTCTGGAAAAGAAGGAAACATTAAAATTTCCCAAAATCACTTTTTTTCTACTCTGAAATAATTTTACTTCATACGAGAATCGTTTAGAAAGATTTCACTAACTCTTCTTCGTCGATTCACCAAGTATAAAGTTGTGTACACCAATAGAGCAAAAATATTGATCCCGACTAGAATATTTCCGAACACTATCGTCCCTGCAGTTATAATAAATCAAATGAAAGTTACATGAAAACAACAGTAACATTTTTTACAAGGAAATGTCACAAATAAGGAAATCAACCATTATTCTATGCTTTTTTTTTGGCGATGTTGCAACACGATTGAAACATGAATTATTGTTTTTTTTGTTGTCAACAACGTTGTCAACAACAACAACAACGTTTTCCATCAAAAACGAAGAATTTTCCTCATTTTTTTCTCTTTCAACTCACGTTCTGAATTACCAATGTAAGGTGTTACATAGGGATAGAATTGAGGTGGAGGAGAGGTTCGTATCGATAAAGGTAGACAGAGAAGAATCTGGAAATGAGGATTAATGAGTCAGAGGATCATCTGAGGACAGAAAGAGGAAGTGATGAGGAAAACAAGTGAATAATATGTTAAAAACAATAAATAATAAATAAGAAAAAAAAAGAAGCTAAGCCTGCCTGCACTACTGCCAAGGCAATTCCAACCCATCGACGAACATTCTGAAATTAATCGATGGTAGATCAAAACATTATTTGATCACTGTACAATTTAAAGTGTACAAAAAAAAATTTGGGCTACAATTTAATGTATCGTCACTATATAGTAATAAATAAAATCTTGTTACTTTTTTAATGTTTGATTCACAATTGACACTTCTTCCTAGAACACTCCGTTGGGACTAGAAAATATCCGTATGGATTTATTCATCAGGATAAAGCTTCTGGTTTAATTCTTGGAAAAATGGTGCTGACACAACTACGGTATAATCAAAGGTCACAATTACTGAAAAATATAATTCTGGTCGAGTTCGAAGTTTTTCAGGAGTTAGGAGGAGGAAGGAGTTCAGCAGTTTAAATAATGTAAAAATCCATAAGATTTTGAGATGGACAAAACTAGCGTTAGGATTTTCGATGTCAAATATCGAAACAAATTTCTTTTTTCAATCCAGAGCAAGAAAAAGATCAATCGTACAAACTATACCAATGCCCGAGGATGAGCTACTCATCCCGAAATGGTTTTGGTAACTGTCCATGCCCGATGTGACAACAATAACAATAATAATAGCAGCAATAATAGCAATAATAATAATAATAAATAGTAATGAATAGTTTTGAAAAATTTGTCAAACGTTACCTGTTCGTATGTCACATAAGTAATAGTTGCTAGAGTACGTTCAGCAGCCAGAAAAAATGTGGATAAAGCAAGTCCCATACCCCCACCTGTATGAAGGCTTCGCATAGCTGAAATTTTTCATAAAGATCTGAAGTTGGGTCGTAACCAGCTTGACTTTATAAGGATTTATGAGCAAACAGTGTGTAATTCGATGTTAGGAACACTGTAAGTTAGGTATGAACCAGATCCAGAGTTTCAGTTAGTTTATTAGGTTTTCAATTATACTTTTTTCTTACTGGTTTTCAGCAAACTTGACAAATTTTTTTTTCGAAAGAGGTTCAATGGGAACATATATAGTTGTCAGCGCTTATGTTTACTCAGGTGACCGCAACGCGACACCGCAGCGGCTTACGATCGTGCGTTTTCGACTCAACACATAGTATTTTGTACCATCTGCCTTCCTTAGCAGCGTCGCAGCCGCTCAGGAATTATGATGTCAGCGCTTTTGTGCTCATATTTCAGCTAAAATCGTTTTTTTTCCGGGTCCAAAAATTCACAAAATTCATTATTTAATATTAATTATTATCTGATTTTTACTCGATTTAATTCATTTTCATAAATCTCTTGTAAATTTTTGTGCGTTTGCCTTCTCTGTCTACATTATTTATGTTGCCTCAAATTTTTCTCTAAATGAAATTATTCGGAGATACTGTAGCGTACTGTACATAGCTAACGCTTTTAATAAATTAATGTCAGAAGATAGAGGTGATAAAAAAAAGCCCATTCACTGTTAATGTTAAATTTTCGTATAAAAAAACAGTGCAAAACGACAAAACAACAAAAATTGTTCTTTCCCGTCGTCGGATCTGACTACCATGATTAGAATTTAATGGATCATCCGTGCAGATGAGGATTTTGTTGTGCTCTTTTGCGACAATCAGGATTTGTATTATAATTACATAAAATATAATTTGCATTTGCAACCTGCATTTTTGCCTTTTTTTTTCGCAAGGCTTACTTTTCCATTTGCCGTATTTTATAAAGTAATTATTAACGAGCTATTCAAATGTGCACCTTATTTCTACTGAACCCATATTACTTCATTTCTTATTTTATTCTGCAGAATTGCTTAGTAACAAGTGCAATTACAAACAAATTTATTTTTCCAATAAAACCTTGCATTAATCTTTGTTGTTTGATAAGGAAAACCTTGCACTAAACAAGAAAAAAAAAATTGATTTTTGAAATCCGACTAGTTTGATCTTCAAAAATACTCGTCGACATTTTTAATATATCCTATTTCCACAAGGATAATTTTTAAATTTTCCACCAATCGATCACAAATTCTCTTTACCTTTCAATAAGCATTAAACCTTGGTGATATACGGCACGTAGAAAAAAAAGCCTCCACAAACCCTCTTGTCGTCTTCATACAATTCTGAATCTTTAAGAAAAGTGTTTCTGGAAGATTTGTTTTTCCGAAACAATGAGGGATGAAGGATCATGTGTTTGGCATTGATTAATTCGTTTGAAAATCATCAACACGTTCGATTTCCTCACAAGAATCGTGGAGGTTTACGAGAGAAAAAAAAAAGATGGTCTACGTGTGAGAAGATTCTTGAATACGAACTGAAACATTTTAAGGTAACTGATTGAAGGGACCATGCCAGCTTTTCTGGGATATTTCGAGATATTTCCCACGTTTTTGTTTTTTTTTTTGAATTTGTGCTAGAATAGCTGTTTCGGATACATTTTACACTCTCGAAACTTACATATTTCAACGTTTGAACCAGTTGTTGTACAAAGAAGGGATGAAAGCCCCTGAGGGATGAATAGCTTGTTCGGGATAGGATGGTTTTGAAACATCGACTGTGTTGACTGTTACTTTTACTATCCTATACCAGTCCATTAAAATAATCTAAGAAACCTACCAAAAATATATTGCGGTTTATAGACTTGATATTCGCAACGAATCTCTTCCGGAAGTACAAAAGAGATAAGGAGTTTGTATATAGCATCCAGAAGTACACCTATAACAACTGTTTAAGCTAACACAGTTAACTTGAACTATAAAATGATAGCCAACTTTTTTTTCTTTTTCTTTTTTTTCTTTTTTTTCTTCTTTTTTTTAAAGCAAAACGACGGAAAACGACTAGAACCACAATTAATTCTAAAAAATTTATAGCAAGAACCAGCAAAATTCGGCAAAAAAAAAACTAATTCAAGAAATTGTTGGAGCTAATTAAAAAAATCAGCTGCTACTGATTTTTTTATTAGCTCTACTAATTTATGCGTATACATCAAAACCAATTCATTATCCATTATATTTATATATTATATTTTCTGATGTTAATAGTCGAACACTGCTTGTAAATTTTTTAAAATAAGAACTACCTGAAAAAAACTATTTGTTGATAATGTAGTAACTTTTTCTCTACAAAAGCTACAATACTCTGCACGAACACTGAAAAACCGACGGTGAGTGACGGTGCGGCACCGTCGGCCACCGTCGCTTGCTCATAACTGCTCATAAAATGGAAACTTCAGGACAACTTATATATCATTAGATTCCTCTCTTTGAGATCTATACAAAAACCGGCATATTGTTGAGAAAGGAGCAAAATGACGCCAAATATGCGCCAAAAAGCAATAATTGGAACCTAACATAGCCTAAGGTTATAGTTGAGAAGGTGTTCAGAGACTCAAACTTTCACATTTGGTCAGAACAGCAAGAAATTGTTGTAGACGAGTACTTGAAATTGTTGATTTGTTATTTTTTAGTCATCCGTGCGTCATTTTTAGTCATTTTAATTGTTGTATAAAATAGCGGTCCGTCTGTCTATATGCAATATAAATCTCGCAAAATTCAGGAATAGTTGTGCTCAACCGCGATTTTATAGGCTGTTTTGACAGCTTCTTTCCTTGCAACAAACGTTCAAAGTAAGGATGAACCGCTATTTTATACAACAATTAAAATGACTAAAAATGACGCACGGATGACTAAAAAATAACAAATCAACAATTTCAAGTTTTAAGTCTACAACAATTTCTTGCTGTTCTGACCAAATGTGAAAGTTTGAGTCTCTGAACACCTTCTCAACTATAACCTTAGGCTATGTTAGGTTCCAATTATTGCTCTTTTGCGCATATTTGGCGTCATTTTGCTCCTTTCTCAACAATATGCCGGTTTTTGTATAGATCTCAAAGAGGGGAATTTAATGATATATAAGTTGTCCTGAAGTTTCCATTTTATGAGCAGTTATGAGCAAGCGACGGTGGCCGACGGTGCCGCACCGTCACTCACCGTCGGTTTTTCAATGTTCATGCAGAGTATTGTACTAGTTTGGGAATTTTTCTGTTCAACGTCAGTTCTTTTGATCTTTACAGGGAAAAAATTGTGAAGAAGATGAAATTTTTCGTTTGCTGAAGTAAGAAAAGAAAAAAAAAAGAGAGGTGCTAACGATTTATTTTATTTTCATAGCTGTTCTTCATGTGAAAAACATAAAAAAAATTGTGTTTATTCTCTGTATTCTAGAAAAATTTCCCTACATGGGAATTTTGCTGAAAGTGTTATTTCCAGAAATTGAAGGATTAAAGTGTTGAAAGGATATAGAGGATGGTTAAAGTATCATTACCGACTACATAAACCCTTCAAATTTTTAGGCGAACCAAAAAATGTAATTTTTAACTCAATCTGTATAGAATCCACAAAAAAAATAGAATATGATAGACATTTATGCTTAACAGTGGGTGTTGAAGGCTCAGGTTAGGAGAGTGTGGATCGTTGTGGATCTTATTTCTAGATCCTGGAACTGCTCTCAATTGAGCTGACTACATCAACTAAAAATTCAAATATGAATGAAGACTTAGCATTGAATTCGAACATACAACAATATGTTGAGAAATAATCTTCAGGAAGGATTCCAGAGACTCAAAATGATGCTAATGAATTTTTAAAAGAAAAAATAAATCTTTTTCTCAAAAATACGGACAACTAGGTCTGATTTGCACTTAAGTATCTTCAAATAAACTGAAGGATCTGAAGCAAATATTTGCTCCATATCTGTATTTCCTTATTTTCTTTTTTTTTCTTTTTATTTCTCTGGAATAATGGGCGGAGAGAAATCGAAGTTTATGAGATTAATGGATGAGATTTTCTTGACTGAAACTGGTTAGAAGGTAATTTTTTCTTCAGGATATTCGCACAAATTGCAAAACTTTCGCTAGAGTCTCAGAATCCAGAAGAACTAGATTATTCCGGAGCACAAAAAAAACTTACCTATATTACAGACGATAACTGAAATTGTCATACACATCAGCAATAATCGAGCATTATAATGTAATGTTTTAGTACGAAATATTGCCAGAGTAAGAATAAGGATTCCAAGAGTGACAATAGGT
Organism: Necator americanus; assembly: GCF_031761385.1. Classification (NCBI taxonomy): domain Eukaryota; kingdom Metazoa; phylum Nematoda; class Chromadorea; order Rhabditida; family Ancylostomatidae; genus Necator; species Necator americanus. The sequence continues at coordinate 3,224,306 of NC_087376.1, forward strand.
CCAAGAATTAGTCGAAAAAGTAGGGAAAAATGAACGAATGACATCGGTGCATAGATGTTAAGCGCTGCAGCGCAAATTTCACATCTTGTACAATTCATAAACGTTGACATTTTCCTGAAAAACAAATAATTGTTGAAGGAAATGTGGACAATGAATATGCAGATCCACGAAGCAACTCGTACGTATTTAATATATTTTGTAAAAAAAAAAGGAAAAAGAGTTGCTGGATCATGTAGCATAGGATCAGAATGGTGTTAACGAATGACTGAAAAAGAGTTAAGGAGTTAGCAGCATGTCCTCGGAGTGTTAACTGAACTTATTGAGGATATTGAGGATAACAAATCCACAAGAGAGGGAATATGGAATCACCTGATAGTGGACTGACGATTATACATAAATCGGTCGTTATAACTCTCTTATTTTAAATTAATTTAAGTTATTAAGTTATTAGTTTTATTCTAGAGTGCAGTAAAACATTCTAAAGGACATCTAATGAATAATACTATGAAAAACGGACATCGTCAATATTTTATGAATTCCAGTAAATTTCCTTTAATATATTGTAAGTCAATCAATTACGTAGCTACATAAGAAGATTAAAACAAAAAAAAAATTAAATTATCGCTATGCATCGTTCTACAGTAGACAATTTACTTCATATTTCTGAAAAATCATTTATTTAATGAAGTAATGATGAATTTTTACGGATATCACTTCTAAGTGGCAAGGAAAGCATTTCCAAGAAATCCATTGAAAAGAAGCTCTTGTATGAATCCTATGAAATATTTCTGCTGTGTCACGTATAAGATGTCGTAGAAAACCGGAGAAAAAGAGGATTCGAATGGGATGCAATACGAAAAATCCGAGTACACATATGAAAACAGTCCTTAGAATAAAATATTGCTTCATTTATTCATAGCGCTCGTCTCATTTTTCCAGGATTTGCGATTGCGGATGCGAAGCTAGTCAAATTTTTAAGGATACCTGGAATTCTTGGAGAAAATTCCGTCATTAAATATGAGACGATGAATAAAAGAGCATGAACTTTAACTACTATCATTTGTGAAGCAATTGGGACGACATCCACACGACTTCCTCACTGAGTCCAATACGTTTCGGATAATATTTTCTGGAATTTAAGTCGTATGTAAGAAAATGCTCGTATCTACGGCAATGGTCACACGTTCTTAAAGTATCCGATTCCTGCACTTCCTCATACGATATAGGAACAAATATAATTTTTGAAAAAAAAAGAAAAGTGAAAAAATAAGAAAAAAATAAAAATTCTTAGAGTTGGAACTATCCAACTCTTGAAAAGGTATAAGTTCTGCTGCTTTTGTGCTTTCTGAACTATTCGAATACAGAATTGAAGATACGGTAAAATACAGTAATTTGATATTTTGATTAAAATTAATATTTCACGCAAAAGTACAAACATTTGAGATGTGAAAAGAAAGAATAAAGTTGGATTATGCTTGTTAGGCATATCCAGTATTTTTGCACTTTTATGTCAAAATAAGTGAATCGTAGCTAATCCCAATTAGAACAATTTCATAAAGGTTACAATTAGGATGAGATACGGTAGCACAAAAACAACGATCTTTGATGTCTTCTTTAGTGGTTTTCATAATATACAGCGTGATTCAAAAGAATATTTTATATTTAAATCTGTAAATGTTCTTTTCTCAGCTTAGATTTTGCTTTAAGCTGATTAATGTGTAAAGAGATCAGAAATCTGGATTGGCAAATTTTATTCTCCCGGCAATAGTCAAAAAATCTTCCAGAAGAAGTATATATACTTGTGGAAGAAAAAAAACTTATAAATTCAAAACATCGTGATCTTTCAGAAATATTTTTATCCCGATATTCAGGAAATTAGACTAAAAAAACTGAAAATATATTGGAGAACTGTAGTATTGTTCATGTATAGGATAGTTCACATGAAATATGCGTGGCTATGGAAAATCCAGGATTCCTTGAAGCAAAGAAATCACTAAGAACAATGATTAGACCCTCTTGCAAAATTGGCCTCCAGCTCACGGCGCAAAGAAGACACTGGAACGGTACTAGACGAATCTTCCGGATTTCTGGACGAAGGTATTTGGCCGTCAAATTCGGCCAATCTCAATGTTTTGGATCTTGTTGTCTGGTCGATTTTAGAGCAGAAAGCCCGCTCTTTTGAGCACAAATCACTAGATTTGCTGAAAGGAACCCTGGATGTGGCATAGGAACTAATCGCGCGTATCCTCAAAAATTTCCGGAAAAGATTGGGTCCTTGTATTGAGTGTAAAGGCGGTCATTCTGAATGTTATGTGTGAGAACATGCGTAGAATTTTTATTGAATTTATTACTAATTATTATTATTAATTATTATTATTAATTATTATTGAGTTTACTATTGAATTTTATGAAAATTTCTTATTTGGATTAATTGGTGCAAAGCTTGGGTAATTTTTTTGCATCAACCTTCATGTGGACCACCGTGTAGTTGAGCAAATAATTAACGATACAGGGAAATATCAGTTTTACTAAAAATTATCTAAGAAAAATTATGTTAAGTTAAAACTGAAAAAAATGAAAATCCTAGTGTTAAAAAAAAATCTCGGCAGCAGATCACCATTCTTGACGTAAGTTAAACATGTAAAAAACTGAAAGAAAAATATCCCTGTCAGTTTGAAATAAGCGATTTTTTTTATTTTGATTTTCCATGCATTGGGTTTCGAACAATGAACCCTACCGACCCTTGCGATTTACTGATCCAGAAGTATATCATTGAATCACTCATACGGAAAGTAAGACATTAAAAAAGGCATTATTGAGGGCAAAAGCTGGAAAAGCTAATACTGTAGGATCAGCAAAGATTAACTTAACCGTATTGTAGAGCAGTATGAACTGAGTTAGCCTATCCAAATATTTAGATTAAATATAATCCAGAAAAAAAAAACTCCCACAAACGGAATTTGTCTTCAGAACGACAATTGAACTCATCTTGAAAATTCCTTGCTTTAGCAATGGAAATAATTGTTCATAGTTTTTTTCACAGAATAAAAATCAACTAAATAGAATAATTTTGAATTAAGAATGCGGAACAAAATCGACGCGTTTTATTAAAGCATTATTATATTTATGATTTATTTTTATTAAAGTTGTTCCTCCGTCGCAAATATACGTTTAAGAAAAACTAGGAAACTTTTCCTCAAAAAATTAAAATTATATTTTATTGAAGTTTTGAAGAATTTTTGTATTTGTGTTATTTGACATTTCGACAACATCATCCTTAACAAAGGCTTAAAAATGGTTTGAGGGTTTTTTGATCCTTTGCATATCCCATCAAACTCGCCCTTTCTCCTCGCCAAACCTCGTCATCGCTCTAAGCGCAGAAAGGAAGAACCTCCTTTTCTATCATTCCAGAAAAACTGCTTGTAGTATTTCTATTGAAATGGAACAAAAGGAGCTAAAAAATAGAACAGTGGTTCAAGCAGTCCATTATTATCCTAAAAAAATAAAGTGGAAAAATTTATAAGATTAGGTAGGACAATACGAATAGAATCAAAGTGAATATTCTATAAATTTTATGAATATGGTGGATATTCTTATTTTGTTATTATTACATAGGAAGAAAGATCCAGAAACATGTACAAAGTCCACGAACATACGGTATTCCCGAACACAACACCTGAGCGATTTCGAGAATGCTGAGAATTTCCTTAAAAATACGGACAGGTAACATTTTTTTAAAATGTATCATTAAATCAAAAGTAGAAGTTAATAGAGTTCTCATGTATTTACGTAGTAATTTGAGTTTTTTTTTCTGGATAATATAGTAAAACAATCGTGGAATCGTGGAAAATTACGCGAGATTGGAAAGGAATCTAAAAGTTAGTTCCTAGTAACGTGGATTTTCCATTTTCCAGAACTCGAAACAAGAGAAGTTGAGTGGAAAAAACTTTTCTTGTTGACTCTTGTTGTTTGATCCTGTGCTTGAATAAACGTTTTAGTAAATTACTGAAGACGACTATTTGAAATACTGGTTATGGATCACTCGCATGAAGACGGAATTCACAGTCATCCACAGTTTTTCCACGTGCAATTAAATTACTCATACATCATCGTTTCCCGGATTTGCTGCAATAATTCTACTCATTTAGCAGCTCCCGAAGCATCCAGAACAAACGGAAGCATTCGGGATTTTTGATCGAAATGAATAAATAAGTGCAGAATATTTTGTGTTCCAGAACTAAAAAAGAGAGTAATTTGAAGATCCAACTCAAAAATTCATAGAGGTCTTGTATGAGAAAAAGAGACTGATCTCCGAGAATACTGAAAATTAATGGAAGGTGAAAGCACTCATCTGGCAAATCCAGAAGTATCATGCCATCATAAAGAATCCGGTCATCCTTTCTCAGAATTTCAAGGCAGAATATGTTCATCTTATCTTACAGCTTTTAAAATTATCCTGGGAAGAAAAAAGGCTGGACGTAGCAAAAAAAAACACTTAATTGCGAGGAGTAAAAATACTGAGGTAAATACAGTCTTAAAAATAAAATTTAAAAAAAAATGAGAGGTCTTTTTCACACGTACGATTCATACATTATAGTAGATCATAAAACAGAGATCGAGGCCAAGGTTAGGAAAGGTAGATCGTTTCACCTCTTCCCGGACGATTCATGTATGGATCAGACTCCATTGAGGGTTCTCAGTAGGGAAAGGAGGATAATTTGAGAATAAAATGTGTAAAAAGTAATTTTAAGGAAAATGGGATTCTGTGAACGGAAGATGGAAGAAAATCCTGCTATAGGATTGAAATTAACTCGCAAGCACTATAAAAGAGATAAAAGTAAGGATTGCAAAACTTCCGGAAATAATCCTTAATAGAACTCCACCCAATTTTGTGAACCTCAACAATACCTGGATATGAGAAATGGAGAACTGTACTAGGTAAAGCTTACAAAAGGATGAGAAGTGAAAGGATTTGGTCCATGATCTTTAAAAAATTATAAAATTAAAATTAAATTAATTGATTCTTAATGCGAATTAGGCATGGAAGTAATGGATGATTTTAGAGCATTAAGAGGTAAGAAGTCCGGCAATGAATTCACGGTTATTGGTTTAAACCGCCTGAGGACATGTAAGCGTTCGATTTTTTTTTTTGGGGGGTTCCGTAAATTCCTTGACCGCATTCGTGTGGAAGGATTAAAATAGTGGAATGATACATCGAACAGCTTCTGGAAGTCATTCCCTAAGGCAAGACACACGGTAATCAACGTTAAAGGCATTACCTCACGAATCTGAGGTGGTACAAATTTGAGGTGGAGTATTCGTATACGGGATTGTAGATTATGGAGAGAGGGGTGATTCCGTCCATTTCTTCCTAATTGCCGTAAGAAACGGCCCGGAAGATGCGGTGCGGGAAGAAAGTACGGTCAAATTAAATACGGCACAAGGCTGACACGCTCTAATCGAACTCGTCGCAGAAAATGGCGCCCCGGAACGTTCGAAGCCGTATCTTCCGGGCCGTTTTTTACGGCAATTAGGAAGAAATGGACGGAATCACCCATCTCTCCTTAATCTACGATCCCGTATACAAATACTCCACCTAAAATCCGTACCACCTCAGATTCGTTGAGTGACGCCTTTAAATATTTTCAAAGTAAAGTCGAACTTGTAAGAGCATCCACCCGCGTGAAGAATTTTAATTGACTCATTTTAACTAACTTTCACATTAATTTAATGGAATTGTTTGGGGAAATTCAGAAAAAAAACCTCAAATAATTTAAACGATTATAAGTGGATGAAGTTGAATGAGTTTGATATTATTGAGGAAGATGATGATTATTCTGAAAACTTTTAACCAACTCTTACTAAAATTCTATTAATATGTTTTAAAAAATTCTACCGATATCTCAGACACCTCAAATACTTCTTCGTCATTATTATTTTCTGATTTCAGTGACTCCGTTTAATAATTTCATACTATTGAAGAAGTTTACATTACAATTTAAATACTTTCCCAAAACATTTCCTTCCGATATAATTATTGCACATATTATAATTATATTATACTATTATTGCACATATTGTACACATCTATGTTACACAAATATCTTATTATTAATTTATTTTTATTAGATTACATTATAAATATTATATTATAGATTATTATAGTCACTAAATTGCGGAGAGGATAAAGTGGAGGAAGTCTAGTCAAAACTGCTGAGAAACACTGAGTCGTCACGATTCTGGATTGAACTTGAACGGATCGGAATGGATTGATTAAGCGTTTTTTTCTCTTCATGTGTAAAAGTAATGAACTGTGGAGAAAATTCACTCTTATCACTTCTACATCCATGTTCTAGAAGGAACAAAATCCAGGAAGTGTGTGTTTTAGATCCACAATACAAAATAAAACTATTTACAGAACAAATCAAAACAAAAAAAGCTAGATTTCACTAATATACCCTTAAAGAAGTTTCAGGCAGAATTTAGCTTTTTTAAAAGTGAGGAGAAGTCGAAATATGATCTATACATTGAGAATAACGTATTAACTACGCACATATAGTGAAGTGCTAAAAAAGGGTTTTTTTAATGTGAATTTGCGACGGAATTTTACACTCAAAACCCCAGGCTAAAAATTGGCACAGGATTCACAGAAACAGATGGAAAAAAGAAGAGAGAAAAGCGCGGAAAACAAGTCTCTCGCCGTTCCGGCAACGTAGTTCCATCGAAATGTCCTATCAACGATAGGATTGAACGAAAGAGTTGATTAATCAGAAAATGATTAATGCTTTCAAATCCTACGAGTGCAAAAAAAAATTCTCCTAAACGGAACACTACAACCTGCTGCTGGGATGGAAACGACATAGTATGAATGAATAGTGCAAAAACTCTACTAAAGCATCTAATCAGACAACGCGTTCACTTCGACTTAATCACGAGCATAAAACTCTGTGAATAGTGCACTTAAGTGCAATTTTTTTTTTGTAAAATTAAAAAGATCCGAAAAGAAGTGCTCTTAAATGATTTGCACTACTGTCCTGATGATAGTCTTGTTGGTATTAAACTCATTCAAGCGTTAGAATACTTCATTAGCATTACTGTACACAAGGATAACCTTTTCACAACAATTTTCACCAACCACATGTTGTTTAAAGGCACCATAACACATATCTGACGTGGTATGGATTGACGAGGTTTTCCGTACCATTACGGGGGTGGGTGTAGCGCAGTGGGTTGCACGTTCCGCTGTCTACGCGATCGATCAGAGGTTTGAGTTCGCCCTATTGGTCACCAAGCCTTTCATCCTTCCGGGATCGATAAATTGGTACCAGAATTGTCTTGAAGGATAAAAACACTGATTTGACACATTGGCTAGCCCCCGCAAGTCATTGTATAGGCCAGTTACACGTTCGTAAACCTCAAACGATTCTCTGAGTTGAAGTTGAACGCGTAGGTGGATCCCATGCGGATTGGTTAACGCCAGAGGCTTTATCCTTTATCCTTCATAAATTTTCCATGGAAAGCTTCTATATAGGCCCGTAGAAAAACGAAAAACCAGGTGGTTCAGCTCATCTCTCCGTAGCAGCAGTAGAAAGCGGCCCGGAAGGCCCTGTTTCTTTCGACAGCTTGCGTTGCAGCGCGCCGCATCAACGAGTGAGCATTCGGGGATCAATGAGCTTTCCTCATCACCCTATTCAGCTTAAACTAATGAATAGACTGCCGAGGGGAATGGATCGTGTACACGGAGGTGCGTTCTAACGGACCTCGTAGGAATTAAAACGACTCGAATGCCGTTCCTTACGACGATCACGGAGGGATGAGCGGAACCACGTGGTTTTCCGCAGTCTATCACCCTGATAAATAAATATATATATATATACTACGGCAAATTCATGATGTCCTGCTTTTAATAACGAAATTTAGGTCATAGATTGTCGTGCCCGGCACGAATTTCACAGCCGGCACGCGGGAAAGATTGCCATCGGCAAAGTATTAAGGTAGCTTTCCCGCCACAGCCACAGTCTACAAGGGCTGGCTCCCAGTGCTCGGGTTCCAGCTCCTTTCTTTCCTTTTTGGTGTGTGTTTCGTGCCGTGTTGTGGTATCATCATATGTTCGTGTTCAAGGGAACATCATCTACCTCTTTCAGTCGTGCTCTCCCTGGAAGCTGCCACAGGGTCCAAACTGCTAATCATCTATCACTTATAAGCCGAGAACCACTAGTCGCATCGCCACTATCACAGGTCCCGTTCGATACCTCTGTCGTGTCGTGTATAACAAATGCGGTTGCCATTGTATTGATGTCATAAGGATAAACCGCCCTTGTAAATACTTGTGTATCGCAGAATATTGCGTTACTTCTACTCCTTATCCAATTGCGTTACGGCGAGGAGAACATAGGTCATCCCCGAGGACCTTGTAAGGAGGATGGAGCAGAAGGATGGACCCTGGGTGCATCAGATTCGAAAGGGTCAGGGCGTCATGTGCTGCCTAGCCCAACGCGAGTCCCTCCGGATCCGGGTAATCGGCGCCGGATCCTATCCACCGATGTTCGCTGCCCCCTTGCAGAGCGGACCCGGGACTCGACATAGATAAAAAATATGTCGGTGTTACTGATGCCCTATACATTTACATACATCCATTCAGGAACCAAATTTCTAATAACTATTTGGAAAATTGAAAATTGAAATGGCAAACCAAGCCTTCATCTCGTCGGGATCAATAAATTGGTACTAGACCTGTCTGGAAGAATAAAGACATTAACTTGATTATACGGGGTCCCGCATGTTATGGTATAGGCCAACACACGTTCCAAAACCTCAACAATTACGAATTGCAGTAAAACGCGTTGGCGCATCCCAGATGGATTGATATGCCATTGACTTTATCTGACTTTTTCTTTAAAAAATAGTTCTTTAATCCAGAATATTTGCAATGTATTCTTCTCGTCTTTTATTACGATACGGTAGAAAAAAACACCCACAGCTCTTAATGCCATAATATGGAAAACAGATGGTGAGAAAACATTAATCCATAAGAAACGATTAACGGGAAAAGAGTTAGAAAATTTGAAATAAAAATCAAATGATTACGAGATCGTTGGTTTTTTTTATTACTTTTACTTAATTACTATTACTTTATTATTGCTTCTACTTTTTACTATTATGATTTTTGAAATAAAAAAATTTAAATCAATAAATATGAACATTGTCCAGATTTTAAAGGATTTTTAGAAGATTTCAAAAACTAGGTTCACCAGGATTTTTACCAGGAATTTTCCCCGTGAACATTGGAACAGAAACTATACGATAAGATCAATACCAATCTTGGCTACAGCTCAAGCAAATCATGAAAAAAAAAAACTCCACACTCGTACTGTTTCCGTACGGTACCTTTTGTAGGAATGATGCAATTATTTCCATGCACTTAAAGGAAGAATTTCCCATCCAGATTAACCATTGAAAATAAATCCAAATTATTAAAAATAATGAGAATTCTAGAGAGCTAATTCAAAAATTTGAAAGAGTTCTAATGTAGCAGAAACGCTCAATGAATGAAAACTTTTAGAAAAGAGTCGTTGTCGGTCGAAAAGTCGACATCGAACGGCGACGAATTGGTGATGTTTGCAAAAAAATCCAGCGCACATCATTGCAGAATTCATTAGTTGGTTTTCGTAAGATACGTGAGCGCACGTAAGGAATTCGCGACGTCATTAACGCAACAAAAATCAGGTTTCTAGGTGTTGATAGACGCCAAAACGAAGTGTTAAAGACGATATATTGGGGTTAGTAAGAAAACTGGATTTTTTACGACTTTATTTTGTTTTTTGGATTAAGTAGGACAAGCGAATATGAGGTTTGAGGAGGTTGCTATCCCTCTAATTTTATTAACACTGAACCTTTTGTTTTTTTTTTCAATTAAGTATCTACGCATCATGATTATAAAAGTCACGTTAAAATCAAAATTACATCTGAAAAATTAGTGAAATATTTTTATATAATTGTATATTATTTTCTGATCGTACTACGTGTATTTTTTAACAAAGACAAGAGGGTTAAGGGCACATTAAAAGAAAAGGATTTTTAATGATTTTTCAAATTAAAAAAGTTTTAAATTCTTGTTCAAATGATTAGAGAAAAAAGAGCTCTCAAATAATATACATGATTCATGGTCCAGAAAATAAACAAAATCCAGGGGAGAAATTCTCATCAAAATCGATGAGCTTTTTTTATTGTATAATTTAATCCAAGCGCGACATGTCACAAAAATCCTCTTCGTTCGTTCATTACTGAATCTAATTTTAAAGTTTTCGAAAAATTAACAGTATTTACTTAGATCAACAAAACATTTCATATTTACTAGATCATAGCTACGAATCGCATCAAGACATCAAGACAAGATCTATTAAAAATATTGTCCTTTCTATTTTATGCTCGAAAAAATTTTAAAATTTTCGCAATTTTACGATGCGAAAAATAGTTTAAAGAGGAACGCTGCCAACGTTCATTAAATGAATTTTAGCCACAAATCAATGCTGGTGTAACTTGACCTTCATTTTATTGCGAGACACTGGAAGATGCTTTGAAATATCCAGAATTAGAGTAATAGAATACATTTGTGTTTTTTACAACATTTTTTTGAACGAAAACTAAGCATCTCTCTATTAAAGTGATTCTTTTTGTATTTAGATGCTGTCCTTTTTTTGGTATTTTGAGAAAAAAAAGGAGTAATCGATGGAAGTCGTACATTGGAATTTTTTGGAATTTTTAAAATTTTCAAACACATCGTATAGATGCAGAAAACGAATGGTATTCAATTTTTTCTTTCTGTTTTAATCTCGTCAATACTAGGATTTAGAGCATGCAAATAATTAGGAGCCACCTGCACGCTATTCTTTGTTTAAACAAAATCCTAGACGCGCCTTCGATGGATTTTCCTTTGCAGTAATGTAAGAAACGAAGATAATGTGTGTGTAATTAATGTGTAATTAAAATTTTACGATAAATATTCGAAAAATGAGAAATTATAGCGGAATAAAACATGGTAAAACACTCAAGGCTTAAACATGAAGGAACTGGAACAGGAAAAAAAAGATCGGACCGTCTCTTTGCACTTTTTTTTCCATGAACGTATGGAAAATGTTGATTGTCAAGTTTGGACTCAGGTGTGACCAGCTCATCAACTAAAGAACCAAAAACTAACGGTTATTGTCGAAACGAAAAGAAAATGAATTGATCACGAAACGTAGCGCATTGGAAGAAAAATGAGTTGACGAGTTTTTTTTTTTTCATTAAAACTATTTGATTCATTAATTCTTCAAATGACGCAAATGGAACATTTCTTTCCCGTCGCTTCACTAAAATCGTTTTTTAACGAAAAAAAAAGAGCTGTGATTATAATTTTTCGACGCTCATAGCAAAAATTCTGAGTATGATTTAGTTCGAATGGTGATAAGTTGAAAAAATTATGACGAAAAAAAAAAAGAACCTGTCCAATATTTTCTAGTGAGAAGCGGAAAAATAGTGAATAATTATCGCTGAAACGTGTTAGCAGAATAAGCAGCTACCGTATACATGGTAGTGTTATACATTCCTTCAATGTAAAATTAATGAGAACCATAGAAAAATCCTCTGCAGCTTTCCTAATATCCTACTTCAAACTTTTTATCATGTATGCAGAAAAATTCCAAGGAATTCATGAATAAGATTTCAATTCAGGATTTAATTAAGGATTTCATTTTATTTTAAGGAACATTAAGATGACGTATTCGAAATGTTAGAGGGGATTTAGCGCGTATACATAATACATACATAGATATACTGTGCCCTTACAGAAGTTTTTCATTAATTCATAATGAACCAGAAAAAATCCACATTTTTTTTCAAACAATATCTGCCAAAATTAATCGATAACCGGACTAAAGTAATGTAGTAAACTCACCATAGTTCCTACATACTTAAATATTCAGTAATGTCCTCGCCGGAGGCAGTGTAATTTCTTCTCCAGAAAAAAAAACAGGAGGATCTGCGTTTTTTTTCGCTTTTCTCTATAGCTTAATTCATTTTGCTCTATATTATTAAATCTGGACATTAATCGACTCACTTTGGCAAGATCTATCTATCCAGTTTATTTTGAGCATTGAAAAATTTTTATAAAACCACTTATTTTTTTTATTACTTGCGGCTACAAATTATGGGATCAGACTCTGAGGTAGTTGCGACTTGAAGATACATGACATAAGTGACGTAAATGAGGATACATGACATAAGTGACGTAGATTTATATTTGAATATTTATAAAACAGGCATCACAGAACTCATTCATATGCATATTAAGGAGTTTTTAAGTTTTCTGAACTTGGCGGATATGGAACAACCGTTCAAGTTGGTGAAAAGAGCTGCTTTCTCATCTAGAAGAAATTTTTAAATTACGGAAATTTATCACATAATTATTTGTTTTCGACAACATTTCGGTTTTTGAGTTTCTTCTCCAAAAAATGCGAGGATTTTTTGAGATCAAATACACAACGCTGCTCTATTTCGTGGTTTGCTTGAATTTCCAAGTGCCTTTCACCGATCTATGCTAAATGTTTCAATTTTGACACTTGATACCTTTTTAGAACCCTTTCTTCACTCTAATATGCAACATCGAAACCAGGAAACTATGGGAGCTAAAGGTGGATTTCAGGAAGACAACGTGACAGAAAAATTTTACTGTTTTTACAAATTCTTGATTTCCGTGGCTCTTAGAGAACATTTCCAAATTTTACGTCGACAATTCTATTGATTTATATCAAGCTCAATTGAACTTATGAACTTCGAAATTTCTCCTTCGGACTCCGGTCATCCATAACGCAGCTATTTATGGCGAACTCAAAAGGGTCAGCCAGGCATCTCATCCAGAATGAGGCGATCCTGCTTCTGTTCTGTTGCAACACTGACTCAATTATATTTGAAACAAATAGAGGAGAGAGAGTAATGGCGCATCCACAGAAAAGGTAATTATAAAAATTAAAGTGCTGTGTGTTTGAAAGTGCTTTTAAAAGCATGAGGAAAAAGAATTGCGAAAAAAGAGACTTTTTTGACCCTCAAAGTTTCGAAAGGCGTAATTTATGTCTTTTCTTTCCTGGAAACTATTCGTTTCCAGCTCTAACATTATATAATTTACTGATGCATTTACTGAAAAAAGTAGCTCTTCCCAATTTACGCTCTATTCCATAAATATTCTCGTGTAAAGGTATGAATTCTACGTAAACAAACAACTACTTTTTTTAAGCTTTCAAAAACACTTCTAAAAGTTTCTTTAAAGCACTTTTAAAGCTTAAAAAATTCTAATTTTTATAATTAACTTTTCTGTAGATGTGCCGTTACTCTCTCTTCTCTATTTGTTTCAAATATAATTGTGTCAGTGTTGCAACAGAACAGAAGCAGGATCGCCTCATTCTGGATGAGATGCCTGGCTGGCCCTTCTGAGTTCGCCATAAATGACTGCGTTATGGATGACCGGAGTCCGAAGGAGAAATTTCGAAGTTCATAAATTCAATTGAGCTTGATATAAATCAATAGATAAGTTTTTTGTCAGTAAAATTGTCGACGTAAAATTTGGAAATGTTCTCTAAGAGCCACGGAAATCAAGAATTTGTAAAAACAGTAAAATTTTTCTGTCACGTTGTCTTCCTGAAATCCACCTTTAGCTCCCATAGTTTCCTGGTTTCGATGTTGCATATTAGAGTGAAGAAAGGGTTCTAAAAAGGTATCAAGTGTCAAAATTGAAACATTTAGCATAGATCAGTGAAAGGCACTTAGAAATCCAAGCAAACCACGAAATAGAGCATCGTTGTGTATTTGATCTCAAAAAATCCTCTCATTTTTTGGAGAAGAAACTCAAAAACCAAAACGTTCTCGAAAATAAATAGTTCTGTGATAAAATTCCGTAATTTAAAAATTTCTTCTAGCTGGGAAAGCAGGTCTTTTAACCAACTTGAACGGTTGTTTCACATCCGCCAAGTTCAGAAAACTTTGGAAATCCTTAATATAATATTGGGATACCGAAATGCTGCCCACAACGCCTGTTTTATCAATATTTAAATATAAATTTGCGTTTCCCGCATTTTCTTTGCACCAAATGTCATATATCCTCATAGTGCAATTATCTCAGAGTTTGAATCGAATTTTTGTAGATGCTGGTAATTTAGAAAATAAGTGTTTTTGTAAAAAAAAAAATTTCATTGCTCAAAATGAACAGGAGAGATAGATCTTGTCATAACGAGCCGAGTCGAGTCGAGTCCACCCACATGTAATGACATTGAGCAGTATTAAATAAAGTAAGGGGAAAAAACGAGAAAAATACGAATCTACGTTTTTTTTCCTTTTTTTCTGGCGAAAAATTACCGTTCCTACTGTACTCGTTGCAGTGCACTCTTCATACTACGCAGATGACGAGACAAACTCTTCTCACAATCCTGAAAAATTTCCTACACCATATAATGAGGAAAAGATAAAAATGGTTGGGAAAAAAATGATGAAGGAGACATTAATGGGGGAGGAGGGGGGGAGGATACAAGGCGTTCGTTGAACTACTGCACGATGATATTTCTACATGGAGGCGTGGTCATCATTAATACCGTAACAAGGAGAAAAATTCTCACTTTTTCTAACTTATGCTAAGTGACATTTATAATAGTTTGTCCTCCTGACATTAACATCAATTAAACGCAAATCCATTAACATGTAATCTGTTTATTTGCCCTTGAAATCGGAAAACGAATTGCTAAGGATGATAACCTTTCTACGTCCTTTTTTTCCTTTAATAAAAGAAAAAATCATGTTATATAATAACGCGCTTAGTCCGTGGGTATGTGGGTGTGTGGGTGCTTGTGTGTTATGTCACGAAAATACTCCATAATGACGCAAAACTCTGCACCGGTGGGGTGCCGAACCATCGCAATGCATCTTATAGGTGAGCACTCTACCTTTCCACTATTGTCCAGAAATATGTTTTTATGTATCTTAAATTTGATAGGCCAAGTTAGTTTTTGTCATACGTTAAAGGATAAAGGATAAAGTTTCTGGCGTTAATCAATCCGCTTCTGATCCGCCCACGCGTTCACTTCAATTCAAAATCTTTTGGGGTTTGCGAACGTGAAGCTGGCCTATGCGATGACTTGCGGTGGCTAGGCGATGTATCAAGTCAGTGTTTTTATCCTCCCAGACAAATCTGATACCAATTTATCGACCCCGGAAGGATGAAAGGCTTGGTGAGCACGAGGGCGGACTTGAACCTCCGATCGATCGTGCAGGAAGCGGAACCTCTAACCGCTACACCATACCCGCCCTTGTAATACGTTAGTGAGGTTAAATAAACTTCTATGTGAATGTACACTTCCAAATTTGCTAACTATCATGCTATGTAGTAACGGGCTTATTCTTTTATGTGTGTGCGTCTGTGTATGCGTGTCTCAGTCACGAAATTCTAAAAGGAGAGGGAGACGGGTACCAAGGCGTCGGATTTTCTTTGCGCTGGAGCCCCAACGTGGTTATATTGGGAGAGATGGGTCCCACGGCGCGTCGGAATGGTGCGCCGGTGCCAGAGAGTCATAAGGTACGATGTGTCACTACTCGCATCGCTCCTCTCGATCAAAGCCGGCCCGAGGGCGCGGGAGCCCCAAGGCGGTAGAATGGGTTTCTATGGTCCCTTCGCATATCTATTTCCCAGCATATTTCCCTGATGCTGCTAACATCCTTTCTTCAAAAAATGAAAACACAGATACAAACGCCTGTTTGGGTACAATACTAGCCAACACATGTCCACGTGGTCTGAGGTATAGTTTTACCCTCGTCATTACGATGATGATACTCACCTCAATTCGTGTTAGCACATCATTCTGTGCTAATGGTTGAGAGCGGAGGAAATTCATACTTCGAATATTGTTTCCAAATTGTGGAGATTTCAGAGAAACATAGATGTGAAGTTAAGTTTTATTGCTCTCCAAATGTAGTACTGACGCGTTTGGGAAGAACCCTCTCATCTATGCCTAAAGTTTTCAGGGAAAAAATTGAAAAAAAGCACTGATAGAAAAAAAAACAATTATAATTCTACAAAAAAGTAAGTACTGTTATTTTTTATCAACAGGTGAAAGCGAGTGAAGCGAACACTACAAAAAGTTTTGAAATCCGGCTTTAGCCGGACGTTCAGACTGGTAGTCTGATAATCCTCCACGCAAACCTGGAAGTATGAAGATTACGTGGATTTAATATGGAAAAAAATTGTTGGAAATAATTATTTCTGTTTTGTTAAGGTTTAATAGTAAAAAAATTTAATAAAATCAATAATTAAATAAAAAAATGTTAAGTACTGTTAGATTTTTTCGTGTAATGACACAAAAGAATAGTTCAACACTTATCAGGCGTATTTTACAGGATCCGGAGAATGAAGCACTGTACGATCCTGACATGTCCTTAACGTCTAATCCAATAGTAAATAAATGAAGTATTGTAAAGCGTTCGAAGGGATCTATTGAAAAATGTTCGAGGATTAGTTCTGAGCAGATGATTATAAAGATAGCAAAAAAAAATGTTCGGAACAAGGTGAAAGTTTTCAGGATTTTACGACTTTTCTGGAACAATGCGCTATGAAAGGCGATTCTTAGCAAACAGCTTAGAGAAATTGCTTATTTCCGTTGTGCCCACGAATAAGGTGTAGATTTTCCCTATCACAGCATTATTGTTGGAATTCCGTTTAAAGCTACAAGTAAACAACAATCTCATTGAGGAAAACAGTTGTGTACAGAGACAACAATACAGTTATCGAATAAAAACATTAACAATAATAATAATAACAATAATAATAATAATAAAACAATGTAATAAAACAGAATCATTAATCACGTAGAACGTAATAAGACAGAATCATTAATCCCACCATTAACGCTTAAACGGTACTAATTCCGGAAATTTCGAGAATTTTCGAAATTTTTATCGAATATCTGAGAAGAGAACTCAGAAGATTGGATTAACTTTATATTCTTCTTATAAACTTTTTTTCAAGAGGAGATTGAAGAGAACTCTTAGTGAAGTGGGAATACATTAAAGACATCCGCCCACGAATCTGAGGTGGTACGGATTTCAGGTGAAGTATTAGTATCCGGGATCGCAGATTATGGAGAGGGGGGTGATTCCGTCCATTTCTTCCTAATTGACGTAAAAAAAAAACGGCCCGGAAGATGCGGCGTATGCACGCGGCTGGCGCGCTCCAATCGAAATCCTTGTAGAAAATAGCGCGTCGTAACGCTCGAACGTATCTTCCGGGCCGTTTTTTTACGCCAATTAGGAAGAAATGGATGGAATCACCCCCTTCTCCTTAATCTACGATACCGGATACGAATACTCCACCTGAAATCCGTACCACCTCAGATTCGTGGAATGATGCCTTTAAAGTAGGTCTCAAATCAGATTTCAAAAAAAGGAAGAGAAAAGTTTTGCAAATTTTTTGAAATTGCAGGAACAAAAAAAATACAGAACACTGCTTATGTTTTCCTGAAAATGAAAAGCTGTTTTGACTCTTTGTGTGATTTAAAAAGTTAGGTGAAAATTGAAAGAAAATTTTTGCGCAAACTTAAATTGTTTATAATCTGAAGTGGACCGGGAGAAATTCTGGGATTCAAGAAATAATAGCGATTTTTCCACATCTTCTAGCATTCCTAATAGCTAGTTTCATCAATTTTCGACAGCAAATAATTATTCGGCTCTAATTCATAGTCTAGAATTTGATTTTCGCATCCACTAAAACCTAATTTCTGTTAATTAATCTTTTGATCATTTATAATGACCAAAGAATTACATCAATGAAATAATTCTCATTCTAGTCTTGTATATCCATCCACTCTCTCTCATTACACGTTAACATATCTTAATTAAAAATTTATTGGTCGTATCCAGAAGCATTATTCCACATCTACGTTATTCGAAGCCAATTACGTAATTGCCCAACGGTCACAATTATAAAAATTCTTCATCTAAAATATTTCATAAGCAAATCATCGGAAACCCTAAAACTTGGGCAGAGACAAGAAGTCACCACTTATCAGCTTTCTTAGGTTTTTTTTGCATGAATGAAAAAAAAGAAATACAATACTACTTCTCAGACGAAAATATACAGAACAAACAAACAATTTTCAAAAATTACTCTTAAATTTTTTTTTCAAATTTCTTCGACCAAGACTTGATCGCTCTACGAATCACCCATCGTTCCAACAAAATATTTTTCTTCTGAAAAAAATTTATCAGTTGGATTTGGTCCTAATTGAAACGTTTTCTTGTTGTTTCCTCTTTTTTTATTGTTCAAAAATCCCTATTTTCTTACTATTACGTACTATTACATATTTTATTTCTGGACTAACCTTCTCTACCTATAGAGGAGCTCCAAGAAAAGCCAACCTAAAAGTGGATCGTCTAAGTAGAGGTAAAGCAATTCACCTTTTCTAATTTAACCCTCTATCTGTGTTTTTATATAGTACTTTCATAAATGGTAAATTTATATGGGAGGTATTTTGGGAACATTCTAAACGTCAC